>NW_024070191.1:13205886-13355665 GCF_014754425.2 Oryx dammah
AGCCTCTCAATTTACAAATGGATACATGAATACACCAAAATTAAGTAGTTTTGTTCAAAGAAAACATACTGGCAATGTTAACACATAGCTAACAGACTGGTAAGAGATATTTATAGTATTTAAAATCAATAAGGGGAAAAATAGCTACAGAGAAATTATGCAAACCAGTAAGAAAAAACAGGAAACCCTACAGGAAAATGGTCAAAGAATTTTCATAAAGAGACTCTCAACCTCACCAGTAATTAAATCCAAAGTGAAACAATTATGTGTTTGTTTTTACCCAGTAAACTGACCAAGATTAGGAAGTTGGATAGAACCAAGTGATGGTGAGGATGTACAGAAGAAACACCCCAAATGTTGTTAACTGGTGTTAACTGAGTGTTAGCTGGTGAAGCCCTTTCCAAGATCAATTTGGAAGTATTACATGAAAGTGATAAAGTCCACATGCTAGTACCTAGTAATTTCATTCCTAGATATACCCTAGAGAAAATTTTAAATGGTTCACAGGGTAACTTCAAAGTACTCACTGTTGTGTTGTTTGTGGTGGCAAGGCTGGCAGCAATTACTATTACCCAATAATGGAGAATACTAAACATTTCTCATAACTTGTAAAAATGCTAAATACATTGCAACAGTTAAGCAAACAAGTGTCACTTTAAGAAAAAGACTCTTCTCTAAAAATCTAGATTTATACAACAAACAAAATGAGAATTTGTATTTTTAAGATTCTTTTAATTTATATCAGGATAATGGAAAAAATTTTATTAGAAACCAGAATACCTGACTCCACCATTCAGGAGCTATTTTACTTGGGGCTAGAATCTACCCTAGATACTTAATCTATTCAAGCCAGTTCCTTCATCTGTGAAATGCTGTCTGCTTCAGGGTCAGCGTGAAGAATAAGCATGAAAACATTTTGTGAAATATGAAATGTTATAAACAAAAACCTAAGGATTCATTAAAATTACCCTTTTGATGTAAAGTAGCAACTCCTTTAATACTTTTTTAAATGGATTTTTAAGAACAGAATTTACACATGACTCAAAAGGAAATGTGCTATAATACAGAAAACTCTATTTCTGGGTCAGTTACTCTCAAGCACAGTAGGAGGTAGAATATGTATATATTAAAACATTCTGGATAATGTAAAGATAGAATGAGAGTAGGCAATTGGAAGCTCCTATTTTCTCTTTAGAATAAACTCATGACTTCTTGAACAATTTTTTGAATTCCATTTTAATTAATTTTAGCAAAACTTTTAGGATTTTGTGTGTGTGTGTGTGTGTGTGTGAGTGGTTGTCCTAGGGTTTACAATACACACTCTTAACTTTTCAGTGTTTCCTAAAAAATATTTACTTATTTATTTAGCTGTTGGGTCTTAGTTGCCACAACTCATGTAGGATTTTAGCTCCCAGACCAGGGATCAAACCTGCATCCCCTGCATTGCATGGCAAACTCTTAACCACTGGACCACTGGGGAAATCCTAACTATCCAGTGTTTTTAAAGTTAATGTTGTAGCACTTCGCATAAAATAGAACACTAAAAATTGCATGCCTCATTCTCTTTTCCTCCTAGAAGCCTACATGTTAGATCTTTTGGTATTATCTTATATAATAGGTCCCTGAGGTACTGCTCATTATTTCATTTTATAGTAATTTTCCTCTCAGACCTTCAGAGTGAATAATTTCTATTGATCTGTCATCAAATTTGCAAACACCTCCTTCTGTTCTTAAGGCGATGCAGTGTAAATTTTATTTCGGACATTATACTTTTCAGTACTATAATTACCGTTCAGTTCTTTTAAAATTTCTTTACTCTTCTGAGATTTTCCATATTTTCAGTCATTACAAGTGTGCTTTAAGTCCTGAGCATATTTGTGTCCGCTACTTTGAAATCCTTGTGCTGAATTCCAACAACTGATTCACTGTGGGGCTAATTCACCATTGAACTAGGGTTAGAGGGTACATTTGCCTACTTCTCTGTATGTCTAGTAGTTTTAGATACTATCCTGGACATAGAGAATGAGGTACTTTAGAGATCTCACTTCTGTTATGTTCTCTAAAGAACAGCAATGTCTTTTTGTCTTCGTATACAGTGGGACTTGACTGAACTCAAGTCAGCACAGTGTTCATGGGTTTATCTGGGCTGCCTGGAGTCCACCTTGCACTTGGGTAGTTTAGGAGTTAGCTAGAGACTTGGGCAGTTTCTACACAGACTTTAAGCCTCCCTCTCTGTGGCTTTCCTCTTTCTGGGGTTTCTCCTCCACTTTCCATTTTTTTGTTGTTTTAATTGCCTCTTCATCTCGTTGGTGAGGCAAGGATTCCCAACCGAGGGGTATGGCAATGGCCTGACACGTGACTCCAGGCCCTAGTCATGAGACTGATGGCAGTTTACAGTCAGTCACACATGCTCAGAGCCTGGGGGAGGATCCCAGACACCATTCAGGGCTTGAAGGGATGTACCTGGTCCTCGAAACAAGAAGGGTTGTTTGGCTAGAGGGCCTTTTAGGATCATAGGAGCAGAGCGGGGAAGGGAACCTGGTGTTAGGCCATTCACAGCCTTCCTGATTCCACCCAGTGGCAAAGCAGCACATGACATTAACTCTAGGCCCTGTTTCACACTGTGGTTGTGCTGGAATCCACTCTCTGGCTCTTCAAGCCAGTACATCTGCAAGCTTCCAAGTTTACATCATCCTACAGAACTGGGTGCTGCAGGCTAAAAGACATAAAAATAGGAAACTTCTGAGAGCCATTTTTCATTCTTCTTTAAGTACTGACTTCCCTCCAGAATTTGCCTTCTTTCGCTTGCTCTCCAGTGCCTCTTGGTATTTAAAAAATATCTTATCCAGAATTTATAGTTGTTATTTGCAGAAGAGTGATTTGATGGGAGCTCTCTGGTTAATACCAGAAGCAGAACTTTTGAAGTTCATTCTTAATCTTTGGCTGTAAGCAGTTTAACGAAATAGCTAAAGAAATGACCAGATACAATTATTGATTATAAAAGGAATTGGGTGGAGTCTTTGGAATGATAATAGTAAAGCATATTAACTCATAGCTGTAATTAATAACTGTAGGGCTCAAAAAGTATCATCCCATAAGATATGTACATTTTGATTTAGTGCAAATTTTGATTCCACACAAATAATTCCAAGTTCAGTTGGACTCAGTACTCATCAGATAAAATCCAAGAAAAAAATGTGTTTTATTTCATATGTTTTACATACTGCTATAATAGATATGAAGGGGGAAAAGCCATTATTTGACAACATAGTCCCATATTTCTTCTTGAATATGCACCATCTTCCATAAACCATGATTGACTTCTACCAATTTTCTCTTTTTCTGCCTTGCTTCTACATTTATTCCTAATTTGATTTTATTTATACTTATTCTTATAAGCATTTCCCTAACACTCTATATTCATTCTTTTGTATCCCTACAAGACTACAAATGTCTCCTGGACATGGATCAAAGATTTGATTCCGTTTAAATCCATACACAGCACATACTTGTGTATGTCAATTATTCTTTTTTCAGTGAACCCTATCAAAACTTGAACGGACAAATTGGGTTTTAAATTTCTTCAGAACTCTGGATGTGGCTGTTGTCTTTGGTGAGCCCAGACCACTCACAAGAGTCAATAGCAGGTTACGAACACGGCTAAGACTTCTATGGCAAAGGACAGAGAGCAAAGTAACCGAAAAAGATGTGCTGGGAAGTCCAGAGAGGTTACTACATGTTTCCAATGTCCTTGGTCTGAAGCTGCAAAGAATCCTCTCTCTCTTTCTCTCTCTCTCTAGCAGCAAACTACAGACATATGTTAAGTACCTCTACCTGTGGAAGCCCATTTGAGTCTCAGGGTCCAAGATTTTTATGGGGAGCTGTTAAAGTACACACATTATGCAGTACAATCAGCTACAGCAACTGAGACTCAGGTCCCCAACCGTGAAACCATGTGACCGTGTTGTGCAAAGGAACCTGACAAGCCAGTATGGTGTGTTCCATTTCTCTGGGTGTTCACCACAAAATCGTCACTAACATAAAAAACATTCCACAGGCCAAATTCCCAGGGCCTGCCAGGTCAGTCATGGTTTCCTTGGAGACATGCAAGAAATAAGCAACCAGACCCGCTGCAGAAACTTTTTCTCCCAAGGGTCTGTACGTCCTTGCTATCTCCATTATTACCAACTCCCGGCTTACTGATAGAAGTAATACGAAGTTAGCTAAGTCCTGGCATGTGGGAAAATGTTTTTAAGTCCACTGCACATCTAAATCATTTCCTCTAGTGTCTCTATCTACCCTTCCCAACATGTTCCCAGACTCCAATTTCTACAGTGGGCTGTTCTTTACAAACAAGTAGGCTACATTTAGGAAACAACAGTTAATGCTGTTTGGAAGAAGCATACGTGCTCAGTTGTGTCTGACTCTTTGCAACCCCATGGTCTGTAGCCCTACAGGCTCCTCTGTCCATGGGATTTCCCAGGCAAGAATACTGGAGTGGGTAGCCATGCCCTTCTCCAGGGGATCTTCCCAACCTAGGGATCAAACCTGGGGTCTCCTGCATTGCAGGCAGATTCTTTACCATCTGAGTCACCAGAGAAACGTGCTAAACCCAATTGATATTACCTCCTGGATGTTTTCTATATCTAGCTCCTTCATTTCATATAACCTCACTTCATTGTTAATTGTTCCTTCCTGGCTTCTCCATCTTTCTCTCCTCAGGTCATTATTCATTACAGAAGCACTGTCAGCCTCATTCTTTCTAGAAAGCAACACATCACACACTGAAGAATATTTTCTGAAAAAGATCCCTTACATGAGGTATTATAACCACTCAAGTCACTATATTCAGTTGTTTTCCTGTGTGTTATATATATGTAACACATATATTATCAATTTTATTTAAAAATTAATTGATTCCTATCCCAAACTGAAAAATATGCCCAGTGGGATGGAATCTATTTCTTGGAACCATTTGAAAAATAATAATAACTGCTTCCTGTACCTCATCCTCTCTATGCTTTATGACATCTGGACTCTTCTCCCAATCTTTTTCCTTTTTCAGCTGCTATATTCAGAGTCCTCTTAATTAGCTACTTTTGCTTAAATTTCAATCATGTAAAGACCACAGCTCAATAAGGGACAGCAGGGATGGGCTCCTTCTGCGTTAGACACAGTTCATAGGTCCCTTCTGTGGTTTTAGGCACATCTTATACATGGCATGAACGTAGAACATCAGCCTGAATGTGAACTTTCAAACATTTAACTCATAACAATGATAACCTAAGGTATTCAAGTAAGATTGCACAAAAATTAAGAAAGCTCTTAACAAGTTGAGGGCTATATATACTGAATGAGGAAAAAGCTAATAGAACTTCTCCTAAACAGCTTAAAAAAAAACTTCACAAAAAAAATGTACTTCTGAGTGAAAACTGTCTAGATCAGTTTTTAAAGGGTGACATCCTTAAATCTTCAAACTTACTAATTGTGGTATTTTTTAATTTTAACTTTGTATAACAATATGTCCACAATTAGAATGCTGGTATGCAAAGTACAGACATTACCAGCAATAGTAGCAGAAAAATTCTCATTAAAAGTGAACTGAAGCTAAACTCTATGTGCTCCTTTCCCACTGAGTAGTATACATATACATTTTGTTATTGTAGGATGCACGGAAACCTTTTTGCTTCTTTTATATTAAAAATGAAGTTTATATTTTGTTAAAGCAATAAATATATTTAAAAAATCAAATGTGCAAAATAATATTTGTGAAAACAGTTCTCCCTCCAAGTCCAGATCCCCAGGCTCTAAAGCCAAGGCAACTATTATTATAGATAACACTGGACTATTCTTCCAGAGATACTTTATGTGAATAGTAAACAGTAATAATTCTAAAGCTAACATCAGGGAACTATATTCAGTATCCTTTAATAAACCATAATGGAAAATAATATGAAAAATAGTATATATGTATAATTGAATCACTTTTCTGTAGAACAGATATTAATACAGCATTATAAATCAGCTATACTTCAGTAAGATAAATTTAAAAAATAATAAAGCTAACGTCATGTAAGGAAATCAGTAGGCTCTTTTGAAATTATTTTTCAATCAACATGCCACTTTTCAAAGATTACATTAGACAGGCTATTAGTCCAACCCTGAATTACAACTGTATTTTTTGTTATACATAAAAGTGTTATGAATAGCTCCTATAGATATAATTTAAATGTCATGATCCCTAAATCTTAATTCTCATGTTATACCCACCACCATCAATGGCTCAAATAATTATTCCTTTCTCTATAATTATTCCTTTCTTCTATTTTTCCTATAACAGAAAGTTTTTCAGCCTCTAATACTTTCCACACAAATTTCCCCCCATATCTTTTATATCTTTGTTCTTTCAATCTGTCTAATTCTAGTATTTACTTTCAGCAGATAACAGGAAAAAATATTTCTACTGTCATTTCAGGCATTTCTTCAAGGTTGTCTCCCTGATGATGTCATTTCCATGACCAAAGGGTATATTTCTAAAGGATCTGGAATGTACAACAGAGTTAGAACATGCAAAAGATGCCACACCTCAGTTGCAGGTAGGTAATGAAGAACACAATCTTGTGTTTTCTCCAGCAGAATGGAAAAACTGAGGGCAGTCTAGAAGACAAAAGAAAATGAGATAACTTATTCGTTAAATAAATATTTCCAAAATGTGGCTCTTTTATTTTATAGAACTAGCCCATTTAAAAACACTTGTAGCAAAATAAGGTTATAATTTTCCAGAAACATATATACTGAGTAAATCGAGATATACTGGTTTCCATAGATTAAAGAATCAAGAGAACCCCAATTTATGGAAATAAATTAGATAAGCAATTTTTTAAAATCTGTTATCCTCAGAGGCTAAATCAATATTCACTGAAGTGCTGGATTAAATTAACCATGCCAAGAGCAATTAATGAAACAATAGCTCCAATAAAGCCTCATTAAGTAATCAATTAGAATCATTACAAGGAACAAAAGATTTAGCAGAAAGTGAAGTCGCTCAGTTGTGTCCAGCTCTTTGTGACCCCATGGACTGGAGCCTACCAGGCTCCTCTGTCCAAGGAATTTTCCAGGCAAGAGTACTGGAGTGGGTTGCCATTTCCTTCTCCAAGGGATCTTCCTGACCTAGGTATTGAACCTGGGTCTCCTGCATCATACTTTACCATCTGAGCCACCTGGGAAACTCGGCCAGTAGCATGAGTTTTATTTTTAAAAGACCATTTTAATTTTAACCAGAGCTGAAGGCATGAGGCATTTGCCCTTGAAAATAAGTAACAGTCTAAAGGAATACAGGAGGATTTCTCATAACTTTGATTTTGTGATTATTTGGATAATTACCATTCAGGAAATTCTAATTTTCCTTTAGAGGTGATTTTGTCAAATTTGCTGCAAGACTTCTCAGAAAAAGTAATTTTATAATATCCCAACTTCTTAATTTTTTTTCCCCCTCTATGGGTACTGTTCTCCTTTCCAATGATTATGAGCCAAGATTAACTAATATTTGTTTTACTCTTAAATTTTTAGGTGTATACTTATTTCATGTATTGCAGTGTGACCTTGGGCAAGTTACTTAACTTATCTGGGTCCCCATATTGAAGTGAAGTGAAGTGAAAATCGCTCAGTGGTGTCCGACTCTTCATGATCCCATGGACTAGCCCATGGAATTCTCCAGGCCAGAATACTGTAGTGGGTAGCCTTTCCCTTCTCCAGGGGATCTTCCCAACCCAGGGATCAAACCCAGGTCTCCCGCATTGCAGGTGGATTCTTTACCAGCTGAGCCACAAGGGAAGCCCATGATCCCCTTATTATCATCTGTAAAAACAAGTTGGTCTTTAACAGGGATTCTCAACCTCTTCACCATCTTTCCCTATAGACATTGTTAGGGGACCCACTGACTGAAACTGCCTGCCCTAGCCAGGCCAGATAGTAGCCATTTGCCTGAGTTATCTTAAACAGGAGGTCCTAGAAAGGAACGCAGAACAAGCTACCAACAATTCTACCAAGCCGAAGAATTCAGAAAAGGTCTAAAGCAAAGAAGAGAAGCCAGTTTCTGTCCTACCAACCTCCCAGAATCCTCCTTGCTGGAATCCATCTTGGCTGAGCAATGCGCACACACCCAGGGAGGACCCAAAGTAAGACTGATTGGCCAGAGACAACCAGGAAGCTAATCCCATCACCATAAGATCCAAGACTGTGGGTCATGCACGTAGCAGAGCTGTTCTCCTGGGTTCCCTTACCCCTTTGCTCTCCACTCGAGCCCCCCTTCCCAATAAATCCTCTTGCTTTGTCAGCATGTGTCTCCTTGGACAATTCATCTCTCAGTGTTAGACAGAGCCCACTCTCAGGACCTGGAAGGGGTGCCCCTTAATGCAACAGCACAAGGGTTACGATGAATTAACATCAGCAGTGGTTCACCCAGCACTGGGCGAGGGTGCCTGTTGCCTGTCCTTGCTTCCTTTGGGGGACATTACTGATCTAAGATTAGTGTTAACTATACAAGTCTGTGGAGAAGGAAATGGCATCCCACTCCAGTATTCTTACTGGAAAATTCCATGGACAGAGGAGCCTGGCAGGCTGCAGTCCATGGGGTTGCAAAGAGTCAGACATGACTGAATGACTTTTACTTATACAAGTCTATAGTGATTAGATTAAAAATGACCATCTGAAATTGTGTAACCTCGAGAGCAATTTTTTTGTTTTTCCTTCATTCAACGTATATTTACTCAGCACTGTGCAGGGCTCTAAGACAACAGGCATAGTTCTTGAATAAAATCATCTTTTTTGAGGTACTTAGTAAAAAGGAAAAAAAAAACTCATAATTTAAAGAGGGCTAAGCCTATGCTACCATGGCTTTCAATAGATTACCTCTTTACCACACTTCTTTGTCCATTTGATGAAATTAATAGGAACATCTCTACAACAAATTAAGCGTACCATATGTCAAGCACTGCCCCAAGCTTTAATCTCAAACTTGCAAAAGTAAGAGGTCAAAACTTCAGTTTACAGGTTTTGGCTACTCTACGATTCTAGGCTATTGTTGGGTTTATTGCTTATCTGCAAAAACATTTTAAGGTACGGTACCACTCACTGAGATAAAGGGGTATGGACGAGGACAGAATGTGCTGGCATCTCTTTTATCACACTTGTGGATCAAGCTATTTCATTATTTGTACAGGTTAAATGTTTTACACCTGCAGTATCAACATTTAATTTTGGACAGATTTACTAAGTTTCCCCAGCAAAATTAGGCCAGAGTTTCAATTTTGAACATAAGTCTCTCTTCCCTAAATTTTAAACCCTTTCCTCTGCTTTTAGGAAACATAATTGCATAATTCAAACTCCTTCAATACTGTGACCTAGTTCCCCCTCTTGGTGTTATAAACGGCTTGTGTAACTATGGTAACCATCCAGGGAATATTGAATGTTTTTCTGGTCAGCAATATGCAGAGTATACCATATGCTTTATTTTTCTCTCTGGGATAACCAAAATGGATAATACATGCTTGCTTTTCTTCTTAGTTATGGGAATGACATTTTATCATACTGAATTTTCTATGACGATAGACCAAGTTATTCAGAGCAGCTCCGTTAAAAGGTTTTAGGATCCTCTCTTGCTGTTAGTGGTCATTCTAATTGCTGCACAGCACTATAACCCATAGTAGGACTGACTGTGTACAACAGTCTGTGTTGTCTACCTCATAAACCAAACGTACAGGATAACAGTACTAACATTAGCAATATTCCATCCTGAGAATCTGGTATTTTCTTAACTTCGTCCTTTAGTCCTAGACAAAGTGTTTCCTTAAAGCAAAAAACTAAAATGGAATCATCTTGGGGGTCTACTTAGAAACCAAGAAGACTTATTTCCAGTTCTTAGTGACTTTATATGTCTTCTTTTTTGTTCTGTTTTCCTGCAATTAAGGTGTGCTCTTGTGCTCTGTTGTGCCTGACTCTTTGAGACCCCATGGACTGTAGCCTGCCAGATTCCTCTGTCCATGGGCTTCTCTAGGTAAGCCTACTGGAGCTGGGTTGGCATTTCCTCCTCCAGGGGATCTTCCTGACTCAAGGATTGAAACTCCATCTCCTGTATCTCCTGCACTGGCAGGTAGATTTTTTACCACTGAGCCACCTGGGAAGCCCCACAATTAAGGTATACTACTTACATAATAAAGCAATCAAAAATGCTTCCAAATTGAGCTCACTGGAGATGTAGATTCTTAGTATTTGCGGTTATTGTTCTTGCCTATTGTACTAACGAACTGATTTCAAGTTTTAGGGTTTTTTTCAGTATAATTTAAAATGCTTCATTTGGAATTCTAGGACAAATTATACTCTAAAACAAATGCCTACATTTTTAGAAGATTTATTTGCAATAGATATAATTACATTTCTACAGGGGGCTATCAATTAGTAACCTTTCAATATGAGGATTTTGTTTAAAAGTGATTTCCTTGAATTTCACTATATTTTACATAATGCTTTCCAACAATCCAAACATCTTCCTTAGAAAAACACTGCTATCTGCTTCACTGAATTAAATAGGGAATTAACTGCCTCTTAGTGGTTTAGAAGCGACTTAGCAGCAGCAGTAGCAGCAGCAGCAGCAGCAGCAGTGGTTTAGAAAAGGCCTCACTAACCAAATGCAGTGTGGAACAACTGTGCCAAATACACTTGTCAAACCAAGTGTGAAAAGGCATCAATTAGACAATAGGGAAATATCAATTGTCTGGATATTAAACAATAGATAACTTTTGGATGCGATAACAATGTTGTAGATTATCTGTTCATATTTAAAGTATTTATGGAGAAAAATCATAATAATGCATAAAGTATAAGGGAGTGAAATATTATGGGGCATATATTGACAAATGTTCTAGCTAGGTGAATGGTACATTTGGATTTATTGTACTATTACCTCTACTATTGTGTGTGCTTGCAATTTTCCAGAACAAAGTTTTAAAAAATATTAAAAAGTAGAAAAAAAGAAAAGGATTTCAAATTGGCCTGACTCAAGCAGTAGCTGAGTTTTCTCAAGAGGTGTCTTTAGGAAACCTTCAGCACTGCTTGCTAGTTATAGTTTTCCATCAGTTTGCAGGGTTTTTTTTTTTTAAGAATAGCTGTGTGTGTTTAGTTGTTCAGTGGTGTCTGACCTTTTTGAGACTCCATGGATTATAGCCCATTAGGTTCCCTGTCCACAGGATTTTCCAGGTAAGAATATTGGAGTGGGTTGCCATTTCCTTCTCCAGGGGATCTTCTTGACCTGGGGATTCGAACCTGTGTCTCTTACCTCCCCTGCATTGGCAGGTGGGTTCTTTACCACTGTACCACCTGGGAACCCTCCTTCATAGTTTGAAGTGGCCTCCCGAATACCCTGCCAACCCTTTACAATATAAATAAGGGCATCCGGGACCTCCTGGGCTTCCCTTGTGGCTCAGCTGGTAAAGAATCCACCTGCAATGCAGGAGACCTGGGTTCAATCCCTGGGTTGGGAAGATCCCCTGGAGAAGGGGAAGGCTACCCACTCCAATATTCTGGCCTAGAGAATTCTGGGTGGCAAAGAGTCGGACAGGACTGAGCAACTTTCACTTTCACTTTTTTCCAGGGACCTCTTAAAAATTTCCTACCAGGAACCTCTTACAGTAACAGATTTATAAATTCAGACAGTTCTACTAATTTGATAATTTAAAAGATAAGTCAGTAACTTATCTTTTTTAAGGTTACTTTTGTACTTTTTCAAGTACAGCAAATAAGATGACTTTTTTCTTTACTCATACAATTAAACACCACCAATTAACTTCTATATTTTGGAGAATTGGGGACTTTTAAATATTGCATTTAGCAGGGTATAGGAAAAGGCCCCAAATTTCCAGTTAAGTGACTCTTAAGAAAAGGACATGATAAATAACCAAGGTCAAGGGCTGAGTTTGGGGAGTACAGTGATTTTTGTTTTTAATCTCCCCCCATACTCTGTTTTCACAATTACGGTAGGAATAGATGTTGATTATCTTTTATAAATCAGCATAGCAAGAAAGCACATCTCTAACGATTCACATACACACATATATTACCATATCAGAGTGTTCTTTATAGGTTTACAGCAACACAAGCTGAAAAATCATTATTTAGATTTTTTGCTTTCTTTCAGCCTGTTCAACAGAATTGTGAAAGGTGAAACTAATGTTTTCATTTCCACATTCATCCTTCCTTCCTTGAATGCTGTTCATAGTTCCTGGAGGGAGTGCTTTAGGTATTATGAATCATTGCTTTCTCTCACTTCTAGTTTCTAACAATGTGTCATACTGGCCTGCAAATCACTTCTTAGGCTGAATAAAACCCATAGGCGCATTTTGTGTCAAATCTAAATCAGTAAATTATAGGGCATCTTGTATTATTTGGGGCCTTCATTAAAAACTAGCTGATTTAAATATATTAGTACACAAAAATAGCAGAGTTTAAGTAAAAGGTGATTAAAATTCAATTCCTAGCGGTGACTTTTTTGACGAGACCTGGCCACTTAATCTGAAAGACTTCCAGAATGACAAGAAAATCCCTAGGCAGTTCTCAAAAATATCAACACAACACACTGTACTGCCTACAAGTTCTGCAAAACTTTTTTTTTTTTAATTCTACAGAGCTTGCTGCTGCTGCTGCTAAGTCACGTCAGTCGTGTCCGACTCTGTGCGACCCCGGAGACAGCAGCCCACCAGGCTCCCCTGTCCCTGGGATTCTCCAGGCAAGAACACTGGAGTAAGTTGCCATTTCCTTCTCCAGTGAATGAAAGTGAAAAGTAAAAGTGAGGTCGCTCAGTCGTGTCTGACTCTTCGCGACCCCATGGACTGCAGCCTACCAGGCTCCTCCGTCCATGGATTTTCCAGGCAAGAGTACTGGAGTGGGGTGCCATTGCCTTCTCCTAGGTTGACTTAATATTCGAGTGATCAAAACCTTGAAGCCTCACAGCAAAACACACAAGTCTCTGAGTCCTGAGCCATGTTCCCAAGACTCAAATTTCCAAGACTGCTTTTTTCTTCCGGTTTGAAATTTAAAATATCCTCTAGATCAAGGTCTAGATTGTTCTTTGCATGTCAGTGGTTATGTACTATTAACAGCTGTTTCAAAAGGGCTCTAAACAGGTCACCAGACAGGTGGCCCACCACTGCGAACCAACTGCATATAAGGAGAAATTCAAATTTATCGCCCATTCAGGTTTTCTTTTTAACGCAGAGGTACTGCTCACAATAGTGCTTGTTTACACAGGCAACTGTTAAAGTTCCCCATGTATTTGTTCCCTTTACACCCATTTCTTTGAAAAAAAAAAAAAAATACACGCTGTTATATACACCGAGTCAATACAGAATTCAAATCAACTCCTCTGCTGGGCATTTTCTTTAACACTAGACAGAAATTTACACCGTGAGAGCCGATCACGTAAGACGAGGGTAAGTGCCTGACTTCTCATTAGGTTTATCCTGGCCTCTCCATCATCCCTTCAAGCCGGGCCCACAGTGGTTTTGTTTTAGGTCGAAGATGTTAACTGACCGTGCCCCTCTCGCCGCCAGGAAGCCGTCACCGCCAATATTTCAAGTTTAAACGTTCTGATCCCCGGGGGTAAAACATGTTTTTGTGTATTTTTTTTTAAAAAACATTGTCTGTTGGACAAACAGGTACAGGGCAGAGTCTGCCTAAAATAAACGCGAGTCTACAAAAGTCGGAGGGCGGACCAAACCTGCAGGTCCTGGGGCGGCGAGAGACCCCCCGCAAGGGCGGAAGGGCGGGCGCTGGCCTAAGCGGAGAGGGAAGATCCCCAAGGCGGGTGGCCCAAGGCAGAAAGAGACGCAGGGGGCCGCGGGGGCGCCACCGCCTACCTCCGCGATCGGCCCCCTGTGCGCCGGGAGCCTGAAGGCCGCGGCGGGAGGAGGACGGGGCCCGAGCGCGGCGCCGGCCCGGCGGGCACACCACCACCGCCGCCGCGCATGCCCGAGAGCCGCGCCCGCCGCGTTGTCCCCGCAGGCCTCCCTCAGGGTCGCGGCGGGAAGCGGCCGCCCGCTGCCGCTTTTTAAGGCTGTCCAGGGGCCGCGCTAGGCCCCACCTGATGGGGTCGGGGCGGGGCGGAAAGTCGGTAACCCCGGGCCGAGGGAGCGGGACCCAGCTTCCCTCTCCATGAGGGAAGGGCGGAAGAAAGGCGGTCGCCCGCCCTCGCGCTTCAGTCCCATTCACACACTTAGCGGAGAGGCGGGCCGGGCCGTGATGCCCCTTTAAGAGGAGGCGGGGCGCAGCCTGCCGTTTGGCCGCCCTCCGCACCCTCCCCCCGCCCGGGCCGAGAGTTGACAGACCAATCGCCCGGGTGGCGGAGGGAAGGCGGGAGAATGCGAACCCTGCGGTAGGGCGGTAGGGGCGGGCCCCCGGGCCTCCTCAGGAGGGAGCCCTGCGCAGGCGCAGAGGCGGCCGCAGCCGGAGGGGCGGGGGCAGCCCAGCGAGAGACTCTCCGGCAGGCGCGGGAGGGTGATTGGGGGAAAAGCGGGCAGCGAGAGGCTTGTCATGGGGATCCGAGTTACGGGGCGGCACTGGTAGCATCTGGGGCCTCCCGGGGGGACCGGAAGTGTCAACGCTCGGGACCCCGGCGCCAGCTCCGCTAGGGGAGGTCGGGGGTGGGGGGGGGTCCCCGCTGCTCTAGTCCTGGGAAGGGAGGGGGAAAGGAGGGAGCCGCGATCTCGCCCCGCCCCTGGGCTTGTTACGGCGGGGGCGGGGAGTGAGGGCTTCTTTGGGGTGGGGAGGGAGCGGAGATCGGGGGACTCGGCAGTGCCCTCCTGAGCGGCGGCCGGTGTCCCCGCGGCGCCGGGCTGCCGAGCCGAGGAGCCGCGGCGGCCGTGGCTGTTGCATGTGTGGCTGCTGGATGCGGAGGCGGCGGCGGCGGCGGCGGCGGCAGCAGCGGCAGGATGTTAGGGCAGCAGCAGCAGCAGCAGCAGCAGCAGCAACTCTACTCGTCGGCCGCGCTCCTGACCGGCGAGCGGAGCCGGCTCCTCACCTGCTACGTGCAGGACTACCTCGAGTGTGTGGAGTCGCTGCCCCACGACATGCAGAGGAACGTGTCCGTGCTGCGGGAGCTGGACAACAAATATCAAGGTAGGGGCCGCGGGTCCTTCCCCCCGACCCGGGGCCCGGGCACCGTCGCTCGGAGCCTGCCCCAGGGAAAGTGCCACTTTTCCAGCTCACCCCGAGTGTACACAGTGGGTGGGGGGAGTCTGGTGTGTGGGACCCGGGGCAGCGGCCCCCCGCAGGTGGGGTTCGCGGCCTTCCCACTTCCCCCGCTGCGGACTTCTTGGGGGGGGTCTTGAGGGTGGAAGGGAGAGGTGGCCGTTCGTCAGCCCCCGCTGCAGACCCAGCGACTGCAGCCGCTGTGAAGACGAAATCAGCCATTTTTAAGCAGCAAGCTCATTTGTTCCGGGTGTTCGCCCGCCGGGTGCCGCAGACCCCTCGGCGCCCCGGCTCGGGGAGCGTGCAGCCGGGCGGTGGAGGGGGGTTGCCGTGGGGAGTGAGCGGCCGGCCGTGGCTGGACTCCCGCAGGCCCACAGGGCCGGGCTTCCTTCAGCCCAGCCCGCCTCAGGCCCCCACCCCCTGAGCGCAGATGCACTGGAACGTGCTAGGGGGGAGGGGGCGAGGGCGGACTGCGAAGGCGGCCTCTGGGGAGGTCCCTCCCCCGGCGCTCCGGGGCTCCGGGCTCGGTAATCAAGTCTTCCCCAGTCTCCCGCCCCAGGGAAAGTTCCGGGCCGCAGCCTTTCCCGGCTGCTACACCCGAATGGTTGAAAGGGTAGGGGCTCCCCGCGGGGGAGCCGAGGGGTGTGTGTATATGAGTGTCTGAGTGTGGGGCGAGGAGGATCCCTACCCCCCCGCCTGGGGGCGGGGCTTGTAGAGGTGACGTAGGGTGTGGGCGGGGCACGGGCACGCGCGCTCCCGCCCGTCCGGGAAATGGCTGGTCGCGGGAGGGCTCGGGCGGCAGTGCAGGACGTTAGCTCGCCCTCGGCGCAGTCAGCATTGGGATTCGGGACGCGTTTGTCTGTGAATTTTCGACTTCGCCCCCCCCAAGCACTCAAATCACGACAGAGACACAGTCAGCCTCGGGGACCGTCGCCGATCCCGGCACCGCGTAGGTTCCGGGCCCTGCGTCACTTCCGGGTCCCCGAAGGGTGTGAGCTGGTTGACTGGGCAACCGCCTGGCGTCCCTCAACCCCTGGGTCCCTCCTCCGCCGAGTTTAAATGCTGTGGCAAAAGCCGCCCTTTGTGGTCAGACCCAGACAGCTAGGACAGGGAATCGACCTTTCTTAAGGAGCGTGTTATTTGTTATTTATCATTGGTGACTCTTCTCCTGCAACTGCAAGGGGAGGAGTTAACTTAAATGGGGAGCCGTTTGCGGTTAATAATCCCGAATCAAGCAACAGACCTTGGACCTGATGTGGAATCAGCTTTCTGAACTTTAAAAAGATAACTTCTTGGACCCATTCTCAGTTTTTCGACCCGTCGCTAATCCTACAATTTAGTGTCTTAACGCATTTCTGGGGTGGTATTTTGGGGCCTGCAGCCTGATAGAATATTTAGTTGTCTCTGTGTCTTGTTTTTTAACCTATTAAAAAACAGTTTAAAGGCAGTTTATTTCTGCCTTTTGAATCCATATTGACAGGACTGGTCTTTGTTGGGGTCGGGGGAGTAAATACAGATTACTGGTTGTCAGTTGCTGCACTGCGTTCAGAACATTATCCCATTTAATATTCACAGCTCAATGAAGTAAAAATTCATTTTGCAGACAAATTTAAATTTACAAGAAGTTTAAGTAACTTGTCCAATTAAGTGGGGAATGTTTGACTCCACAGTGGGGCTTCTTCAGGTGACATGGTCGTTTTTAAAGTATTTAAATCTTTTTTTGTTTGTTTGTTTAATGCTCTCCAAAGGTGTTTTCTATAGACATGGAAGCACATACCTGAATTGTAATCTAAAAATATTACATGTGTGCTTAAGAGTTGTATGTGGAACCTTTTTAGTTTTTCAAATGATAACTGAAGTTTGTAAAACTTGGATGCTTTTACATTTTTTTAAAGACCTGTTTGAGTTCACAAAAGTTAAGATACTTTAATTTGAATTGGCCAGCGATAATTTGTTACAGGAAATATGCAGTCTTGACCGTCTAGAATTGACAGAAGTAGATTTGACAACGTGAGAAACAGTATTGGGCCTTGAAAGACTGAGATTGTAAAAAATTGTAACTCCCTTAAGACTATAGTTCATTTCAAAAGTAATACAAAAACAGTGATCTAGTTTTTACTCTATGCGCATGCTTCCTAAGCTTAACTTTCAGTTTTCTGTTAGCTTTGTATACTTGTGTGTTTTTGGTTTTCATGTCTTTAATTTCTTTGCTAGTTCTTAAGTATTTTCTGCTTTTTGATTTAATATTTACAGTAATAGTGATATAAATTATTTAGACAGTCAAATTTCTTTCCTGCCTATTTCATACATTTTCAGAAATTACTGAAGAACCCTAAAAGTAGACTTAAAAACTTCTAAAGAGAGAGGAATGAAGAAAACAATTGCATAATTGAATGAAGTCTTTATTATGTGTGTGTTAGTCGCTCAGTGGTGTCTGACCCTTTGCGATGTCAAGGACTGTAGCCTGTCAGTTTCCTGTGTCCATGGAATTCTCCAGGCAAGAATACTGGAATGGGTTGCCATTTCCTTCTCCAAGGGATCTTCCTGACCCAGGGATTGAACCCCGGTCTCCTGTATTGCAGGCAGAATCTTTACCATCTGAGCTATCAGGGAAGCTCAGTTTATTATGGAGTATTGTTTTTAGAGAACCTCAATTTTTGTTCCAGTATTCTTGTCCATAATTTCCCTCATAATCAAAGGTATTTACACCTTTGAGCTAAATTTTCAAATTTAATATCCAGTGCCATGCAGGTGTGTAGAATGTGCTTAAAGGGCAGAGCCAAATTGACGGGTATGGTGCAGTTCAAAGTCTAGGGTGGTTACCTGTTGAGCTTCAGTGTCTTCACATGCAGAAGTGGTGGCTTGCTCACGGGATTGTGATCATGAGAAAGTTGCATGAAAGGGACTCAGTGAGTGTTAGTGGCCTTTCTTCTGTCACTGTGTAATTAAGGTGCCTTGAAAACGTGAATTTTTACCTCATAATAGTATCTGTGTTGCTGTAATTAGCTTCTAATTCCTAATTATTGGATAAGGCTTGCCTTTATTTTTTAAACTTCAATTTTTATGTGTCTGAGGGGAAAATATATAACTTATTTTCCCTGGAAGAAAGTTGAGTTCTAAAGAAATCCACGTATATATCTAGCTGGGAAAATGAGCAAGATGTGAACATTATTTAAAAATACGCTGTGCGGGTGTGAGTACCCTCAGACGTGGGGGGCACATTGTCCAGTAAATAGTTGTCCTTTGTGTGAGTACCTACAGTTTCCAAGGAGGTTCTATTTCATAAGTTGTATTGAATACATGCTCTATGTTACCTTACTTGCAGACCCCCAATGTATGTTACTCATCTAACATTTTTGTTCTTGTCGTTAGAGTAATGATATTAGAAGATTAAGCAGTGATATGGCATGTGGTGTGATAAATTCCAAGTTAATTTTTGTTTCTGCACCTTTTCTAAGAACTCTTTCAGTTAGCATTGTATCTCATAAGGACAAGAAAGAGGACAGATTTGAATAAGACATTTATATAAATTTTGGTGACATCTGGAACTATATTTTCAGATTTTTGTATGTCTTCTAATGACTCGGCCATTTTTAGTTGATTTAAGTGTGTTCCACATTCTCTAAAGTACCTGAATCAGCAGATCAAAAAACTGAGGACCAAATGCTGAGTTATCTACAAAAGCACAGTGACCCATTGCTGACTTAACTATAATTTTGTTAATAGCTTAGTCAGTTGATGCCAGAACCTGAACCTAAACCTGTTCTGGAAATAGTCAGATTCTCAGAGTCTCCCATGTGATGAAATAAAAGAGCCATTCCAGCTAATATCATGGAAAGCGAAGAGTTACTTGTGTCTGCTTTGCCTAATGTCCAGGGGATGATATGAAAGTCAAGGTAGAGAGTGCCTCTGGGGCCATGTAGCAAGTCATGGATTGGACCGTAAATCCTGTAAACGTAGTTGGACAGTAATCTAGCCTAGTCCTGGTGAAAGACTTATTTTTAATTAGCCACACATCTTTTGTCCTTTCTAATGTAGATTAATGAGTACTAGGGAGGGCTCATTCTTTTTATTAGCTTATTTATAAAAGTACTTTCATGTTGGATAATGTGTGGTCTTGGTAAGAACAATAAAATGTTTTTACTATGCAGGAATGTGGTTTTATGGTTGAGTTCTTTTTTTTTTTTTTTTTTTTTGAGTTCTTTCTTACTGTACCAGTTCTGGGAAAAATAACTAACTTGCAAAATGTTATATGTGCCAGCATGCATTTTCCTTTTTTTTTTTTTTCTGATTTTTTCTTTTCTTTTTTAGAAACATTAAAGGAAATTGATGATGTCTATGAAAAATATAAGAAAGAAGATGATTCAAACCAGAAAAAACGCCTCCAGCAGCATCTCCAGAGGGCATTAATCAATAGTCAAGAACTGGGAGATGAAAAAATTCAAATTGTCACACAGATGCTCGAATTGGTGGAAAACCGGGCCAGGCAAATGGAGCTGCACTCCCAGTGTTTTCAAGATCCGGCCGAAAGTGAGCGAGCTGCGGATAAAGCGAAGATGGACTCCAGCCAACCGGAAAGGTCTTCCAGAAGGCCCCGCCGCCAGCGGACCAGTGAAAGCCGCGACCTGTGTCACATGACGAACGGGATCGAGGACTGTGACGATCAGCCTCCCAAAGAAAAGAAATCCAAGTCCGCCAAGAAAAAGAAACGCTCCAAGGCCAAGCAGGAAAGAGAAGCTTCCCCCGTCGAGTTTGCAATAGATCCCAACGAACCTACATACTGTTTATGTAACCAAGTGTCTTACGGGGAAATGATCGGATGTGACAATGAACAGTGTCCAATCGAATGGTTTCACTTTTCGTGTGTTTCACTTACCTATAAACCAAAGGGGAAATGGTATTGCCCAAAGTGCAGGGGAGATAATGAGAAAACGATGGACAAAAGTACTGAAAAGACAAAGAAGGAAAGAAGATCGAGGTAGTTAAAGGCCATCCACATTTTAAAGGGTTGTCTTTTATATAATTCTTTCAGAATCTACTTTCAGAAAATATTTTAGGGTAAATGCATAAGACTATGCAATAATTTTTAATCATTAGTATTAATGGTGTATTAAAAGTTGTTGTACTTTGTCTGTGACCTTAATTTTCTGCACTGAATTACCAAATATTTTAAACCAGGTAGTCTTCAGATCGCCTGATGAAAGGAGCAGGGACTAGAAAAGGGTGGCTTGAACATGATAAAAACTTTACACACCATGCCTATTTCATCTTCACTGAAACTGCAATGCTAATTTGGGGGGAAACACCAAAGTTTTGCTAGCATTTTAGTTCTGTGTGCTTAAAAAAGTTTAGATATAGTTGAGAGTTGTCTGTAAGCCTTCAGGTTATCTTGGATAATTTAAAATATGAACACTATACCATTCAGAGCTTTCTCCCTGGCCCCATTTACACATACACTTGTTGATCTCTAGTCTTCCAAAAATTTAAGGAACTAGAGATAAGAATTTGGGATTCCATGTGGAATAATGTGCTCTTATCAGAGTATTTGCTGCTGTATTTTCCATAGTAGCGTTTTGATACACTGTCAGTAGCCCATTTATAAATACCTTGCGGCTGCTTCACAGCTACATTCAGCCTAGTGCTTCATAAGGGAGTTGTTTTGCTTTAATTGAGGCAGGTAGGAGCAATTAGAATACCAAAAATGCTGCCATGGGCTTATATTGGCAAAATGTGGGTTATGCAGTATCATGGTTTGAGGCACTTGGGCAATTTTAAAAAATCATCTTTATATAATTTTTCATGTTGACCCACAGCTGGGATGCCTGGTTACAGGCCTATCAGCGGGAAAAAGGTGTATACTAGTCTTTAAATATTGCCTTTATGTCAAACAGTAGTTTAAGTAGTTTTGCTAGTGGCTGTAGTTCGTTTCTGTCCCAATCAGAAATTATATATTATTTTAAGTAATAGTGTATTTACTTTCTTAACTTTCTGGTATTGGTGCTGTTTGGTGTCTTCATGTTTAATGAACTAATTTCATTATAACAATGCAATTAATAATGTATTTGTAAATTGAATTTTCCAAGATTAATATTTTAAGGGTAAGCATCTTGATGGATACATATCCATATATTAGGAAAATTTTTGGTTTTTCAGGGGTGGGGACAGTGGATTGACTAGTCCTTAAATCTATATGTAACATACTTTTTAGTCCTCATTTCTTTCTAATCTGATGATCTGGATTCTTTTTGATTAACATGTGAAAAATCCTGTTTGCTTGTTTGGAAAAAAGAAAAAAAAAAGAAAAAAGTTTTTTTCTCTTCTAGTTCTCCTGTGTGACTTTTAGGCATAACGTTTCAGCTCATCTGGGTGTTAGGCTGCTCATCTGTAGTATGCAGTTGACTTAAGTATCTCTGTGGTTCTTTTGAAATCTATTGATTATTTTCTATTGTAGTAATGGGCTTCCCTGGTGGCTCAGAAGGTAAAGAATCCGCCTGCAATATAGGAGACTCAGGTTTGATCCCTGGGTCGGGAAGATCCCCTGGAGGAGGAAATGGCAACCCACTCCAGTATTCTTGCCTTGAAAATCCCAAGAAAATCCCATTCACAGAGGAGCCCTGTGGGCTACAGTCCATGGGGTCACAAAGAGTCAGACACCGTTGAGCAACTAACACTCGGAGATTTAAATAATCAAAGGACTTGTTTTTCACTAATTTTGTCCTTCATTCTGAGGTATGAGGACAGTTCAAAGGTGAGCTTGCTGCTGCTGCTAAGTCACGTCAGTCGTGTCCGACTCTGTGCGACCCCCAAGGTGAGCTTAGAGGCGGGTAAACACACAATATTTGATTAGCTTCTGTCCCAAGGATATTTTGATTGATTGATGACTACAGTTGATTATGTTGAGCCAGAAATACTGAATTGTGGAGAAATCCTTTTCTCTCGTGAGATACAGCATTTTGTCCTAGTGATTATGTCCTTGTGACCAGGATAGAGCTGCCTACCTGACACTATTGAAAATAGCAGTATGTGCAAAGCCCCCCAAACTTGCAGGTGTGACTGTCACAGAGGCCAACACTTCCGTGCCTCAGTGTGCCTCAGCATGTGGGGGGAAAGAAGAACCTACCAAGTAGAAGTCCCCAAATTTGGATTAAGCTTGACAGGAAAAGCAACGGAAAGTCCTGAAAGGTGTGTTCTCTTTCAGACCAAATATTTGAAACACTTATCTTTATGAATTTCTTTTTTGTTTTCTGTACCACACAGAAAATAGAAGCCTTAAGTTTGTATAACATTATGACTGGCATTACTTTTTTTAAGTATCAGATTTCATATACTATTTCAGTGCATGCTTACCAATTCATACTATGTACCAGTGGTTTGCCAACTTGTCTCACATTGGAGTTAACCTCAGGAGCATCACAAAATACTGATACTTGGGTCCCACCCTCAGCAGTTGTGATTTAACTCATTTGTTATTAAATGTAGTTTTAATATTAGAATTTTTAAGACCCCTAATGTACGGAAAAGTAGATCCTCTGCCATGCTGTGAAGCTCTGAGCCGACTGAAAACTGCTGGCGGATTCTCTGCATCTAGGTTTGTGTGCCTGAAGCACAGGTAAGTGTGGATACATACCTGGGAGTTTTGTCCCCGGACCCCTAAAGTTCCACCAACAATACTTAAAGAATCAGTATTTGGGTGCTTCTTGTTTTCTCAGTAGTGATTGTTAAAAAAAAAAAGAAGAAACAGTTCCTATTCATGGGTCAGACAGTCTAGGGGTGAAGGGATATATATAACATATATATATCATATCATATATATATATATGAGAGAGAGATTATAGATAGTTCCAGGTACTGGGGATAAAGTGGGCTTCCCTGGGTCAGAGGAAAAGAAATCACCTGCTGATTGAGGAGACGTGAGTTTGTTCCATGGGTCCGGAGGATCCCCTGGAGAAGGAAATGGCAACCCGCTCCTGGGAGATCCCACGAACAAACCAACCTGGCAGGCTCCAGTCCATGGGATCGCAAAGAGCCGGACACGACTTGGTGACTTGAGCCCCCCCGCCAACTGGTGTTAGATCTCAAGAGGAAAGGACAGTAAGGAGATGGAAAATGGGTAGAATGGGAGGTGAGTCTTCTAGTTATGTAGTTAAACACGGTCTCCAAGGAAGTGATCATTGATCTGAGACCAGAAATAAGGAAGTGAGGCAGGCAAAGGATTTTAGAGGAGGGAGAAATGAAACAGGCATGTCAGTTTGACTCGAGCATTTGATGCAGTAGGGGAGGGCCTTCCTCGCAACCATGGTAGAAAATGTGTGCAAATGTATCACAGGGAGCCTTGGTGAAGATAGGGAGATAGAGGAAGCTGAGAGGTCTTTCTGCCAAAAGTATTACTGGCTTAGACTAGGGTGGGAACAGTGGAGGTGGTGGGTGGTAGGACTCTGTTTAAAGTTACAGGTGTTCGGAGGACTTTGGCCCAGAAGCTGCAAAGCAAGGGGATGACAAGCATGACTCGAGTTGTGGGCTTGAGAGATCTAGATTTGTGTTTTGCACTTATGTTCGAGGTGCCTGATAGAATTCTAGTGGGAGTCCATCATGGAGTTGGGGGGCTGACGTTAGGGGAAGATACAGGAGATTAAACATTAGGGAGTTTGCCTAGGAAGGGAGTTGAAAGTCGTGTGACTGAAATCACTCATGTAAATACATCAGTGCTGCTCAAATTTTAAGCTTGTGAGTCATTTGATTTTCTGCAAATGCAGATTCTGACTCAGTAGGCCTGGCGTGGGGCCCGAGATCCTGCATGTCTAGATACCTACAAGCTCCTAGGTGACACTGCTAGTTTAGGAACCCACATTCTGAGTAACGACCATGTACATCCAGAAGAGGGAGGGTTGGCCTGCTTGGTGGTACCCCAATGTTTGAAAGGGACCAGCCAAAAGAGACTCCAAGTTCTCTCTGTGAGAGAAACCGGACACTTATGACACCAGAGACAAAAGTGAGGAAAGTGTTTCAGGAAGGGAGTGGTCTTTCAAGTGTTTGTCAAGTTAGGTGAAGACAGAGAACTCATGGTTAGATGGGGGAGACTGCTAAGTTTAACAGGCTGCAGGGTTTGGGGTGACGGCTTGGCTGGGATAAATTGGGCCAGCTCCATTATTTTTTGGGGGGCCAAGCTCCGGGGCAAGCGAAACTTCCTAGTCCAGGGATCGAACGCTCACCCGTGGCATTAGAAGCGCGGAGTCCTAACCACTGAACTTCACCAGGGAAGTCCGGAGCAGAAGATTGCAGCAAAGCCAGCAACTCCAGGCAGCTCCAGTTCTCACATCAAGGGAATATCAGTGAGACGAGGGGCCAGGCAGCTCAGGCAGGGTTCTAACTGAAGGAGACAGTCTCATGATTACTTGCCAATTGGAATACTGCATTAGAAGGAGACAGATGAGACCTCTGGCGAGCAGCGGGTTACTGCAGGCACGGAGTCCGAGTGGGCAGGCAGGAAGGAGCGAGAGCTAAAAGTAACTGTGAGGGCTTAGCCTCAGGCCCAGGGAAAGTGCCAGCTCAGGCGTCAGAAAGGAGGGAGGTATTTTTGCTCGTTAATTCAAATATCTATTGCATACCCATTATGGTGGTGGTGGTTTAGTTACTAAGTCGTATCTGACTCTGCGACCCCATGGACTGTAGCCCGCCTGGCTCCTCTGTCCTCAGGATTCTCCAGACAAGAGTACTGGAATGGGTAGCTATTCCCTCCTCCAAGGGATCTTCCCAACCCAGGCATCAAACTGGGGCCTCCTGCATCACAGGCAGATTCTTTACCGGCTACGTACCTGTTGTACCTATACTGTATTTACAAGGCACTGTTTTCAGTACTGAGGCTAAAGCAGTGACTGGAATGATAAGTCTGTAAAGCTAGAGGTGCTTAAGTTCTGGAGTGAATGGGCGTCAGTGCAGAGAGCTTGCTAGATTTAGTCCTGGGAAAATGGGATTGTTCTCATAGCTTCCGTGTTGCCCGTGAAGAGCTGAGATGGGAAAGGTGTTGGAAGTTTGCAGGCTTTGGTGGGAGGTGTGTGTCTGCTTTCACTGGGGAGACAGGACAGATGATTGGGCCCGGAGTGCTGGTCAGAGCGCAAGCGCAGCTGGAATCTCTGGTCATAAGATTCAAATGAAATCATTCTGTTGCCTGGATGCGGGTGTGAGAAAAGAGGTGGACAAGAGAACTGAAAATTTCAAAAATCTCTGCACAGTGGGTGGTTTAGTCGCTAAGTCATGTCTGACTCTTGCGACCTCATGGACTGTAGTCTGCCAGGCTCCTCTGCTCATGGGATTCTCCCGGCCAGGATACTAGAGTGGGTTGCCATTTCCTTTGCCAGAGGATCTTCCCGTCGAACCCAGGTCTCCTGCATTGAAGGCAGATTCTTTACCTACTTAGCTATGAGGGAATCCCTCTGCACAGTAGGCACCTGGGGAAATGGCAGCTCCGCCATCCTTTTTATATACCCACAGGTGGCTTCCCCTGAGAATTCTGTCTTCCTCTCTCCCACCTGAAATAAGAGGAGCCCGTCCTCAAGGAGCAATTGGTATTAATAAACTCCACAGCCCTTCATCCCTTAAATCAAGTCCTTAGGGTTTGATATCACTCAAAATCTATTTTAAGTAAACTACAAGTTATCTCGAAATCGCTAGGTGGCCTAAACTCAACATCAGTTAGAGAAACCAAACCCCCTTTGCTGCTGCTGTTTAGTAGCTCAGTCATGTCTGACTCTTTGGGACCCCATGGTCTGTAGCCCGCCAGGCTCCTCTGTCCATGGGATTTCCTAGGAAAGAAGACTGGAGTGGGTTGCCGTTTCCTTCTCCAGGGGATCTTCCCCACCCAGGGGTCGAACCCTGGACTTCTGCTGGGCAGGCAACCTCTTTACTGATCAGAGACACTTGAGGAGCCCACAGCGTGCAGCCAGGGCTCTGGACTGGACTCCTGCTGTGGGCTCCTCTGGGATCCCCGTCAGGTCACCCGTCCTTGGCTTGCAGTTTGCTCAGCAGTAAAACGAGTGATTGAAGAAATGGTTACCTTGAAAATGTGGTTATTGTTATCCATGCCTCTTAGCATTACTTGTAGGAAAGAGTTTTGGTTACAAAATTCTCTAACTGGTTAGTTCACCAACTAGTTTATAATATAGCAGGATTTCTTGTTGTTTTGGCCATGCCACAGGCAGGATCTTAGTTCCCCAACTAGTTTATAATATAGCAGGATTTCTTGTTGTTTTGGCCATGCCACAGGCAGGATCTTAGTTCCCCAACCAGCGATGGAACCTGCGCCGCCTGCAATGGACTTGCAGCGTCCTAACCACTGGCCTGCCAGGGAGGTCCTAAAATAACAGCTTTTAACCCATGTATGTGGTTCAGTTCAGTTCAGTTGCTCAGTTGTGTCCAACTCTTTTCGACCCCATGGACTGCAGCACACCAGGCTTCCCTGTCCATCACCAATTCCTGGAGTTTACTCAGACTCATGTCCATCGAGTCAGTGATGCCATCCAACCATCTCATCCTCTGTCATCCCCTTCTCCTCTCGCCTTCAATCTTTCCCATCATCAGGGTCTTTTCAAATGAGTCAGCTCTTCGCATCAGGTGGCCAAAGGATTGGAGTTTCAGCTTCAGCATCAGTCCTTCCAATGAATATTCAGGAATGATTTCCTTTAGGATGAGCTGGTTGGATCTCCTTGCAGTCCAAGGGACTCTCAAGAATCAAGACCTTTTAAGCAGCATTTTCTAAACACCAGACGCTAGAATGAGCCTGATGGGTTTTTTCCATTTCCATAAACCATTCTAATTTTGTGTTTCAGCGTCTTATTTACTCTATATTTTTCTTGTAAGAAAAAAAAGACTCACTTTGTGATGTCAATTTATTTTTAAAAGGGAGTGTATCACTTCGGTAAATGGAAAATTAGTATCGTTTTCTATGAGTGAAACACTATAAAATGTAATGAAAATAAAGCTGTGTTATTGAGCCTGGTAGGCTGCAGTCCATGGGGTCGCTAAGTCAGACATGACTGAGTGACTTCACTTTCTCTTTTCACCTTCATGCATTGGAGAAGGAAATGGCAACCCACTCCAGTGTTATTGCCTGGAGAATCCCACGGACGGGGGAGCCTGGTGGGCTGCCGTCTATGGGGTCACACAGAGTCGGACACGACTGAAGCGACTTAGCAGCAGCAGCAGTATTACCTGTGAAAGCAGAAGCCCAAATCACCCCTCTTTTGGGGACCTTTCTCTGTTTTTTTTTTTTTTTAACGTGGATTTTTTTCTTCCCTGTTCTTGACTATCTTCAGATAGAGCGTTTTGCTATATACTTGGCTTTGAACAGCAAGATTGAATTATTTGACCAGGGCCCTTAGCTTATTTTTACAGGGACACTAATCTTAGAAACTCCCCACATATAAACAGTGGTGTTGGGCCAACTGGCTGGCTTTCCCCAGGGGCTCAGATTTTAGATGAGTGATAGAGTCTGATGGCCTCAGTGGGAAGCAGTGGTTTTGGTACCGAGAGGAGAACTTGCTGTTTTACTTACCAAGGGTGTAACTTGGTAGCAGATAATCCCAAGCCTTGAAAACTGACAGTTTTGTACTTTTGTGCCTTCCTGAAAGATAACATCCTCCAAATGGCAGAAAGTTTCTTCACTGGTTTTTAGAGCATGTTTGCCTTTTGGCTTTTGTAAATTTATATTTCCTATCCATTTGAAAGTCTCACAGATTAATTGATTGTAAACTCTGGCAAAACAGTGATTGAAAAGTTACTCAGTTTTGACTACAAAAAATTTGTAGTAGCTTTGGCTCTGAATTCATGGTGCCTACATATTTCCCCGAGTATTTTCTATACCCACGTCAGTTTCGTGTTACTTCAGGGTAATTCTGACTAAATTTCAGATGTAATTTAGTGGAATTTTTCTAATTGTACCATGAAAAACAAGCTCCCAATGGCTGGTTAAGAGAAGGAAAAAATGATGGATCTAAAAAGAAAGGATCTAAATACTTTTCTTTCTACTTAACTATTAAAATTCATCTTAATTAGATTTCTCTTTCCAGTAGTAGATTAAATTCTTAATTATCTGGAACTGAGATTTTAAAGCTTTCTTAAAAATATCACTTTCACACCATTTGAAGATCTGAAACTAGGCTTGGCTCCTTTTGAGCTAACGAGAGTTACCTTTAGGATTGTGGAAAAGCACTTTTGTGTAGAGCTACTTTATGTGTGAAAGAGTTTGCGGTACGTTAGCAAGCAGTTGGTTAATTTAGTGTGAAACAGAAGCTAAAGGCAAATTTTACTTCTTTATATGCAGGATTAAAGTAGATGTTTTGTTGTGGGTTTTTTATTTGTTTTTACCAGATCCTTGAATCTTTGTTTTACTTGTAATGCTCCACTGAGGTCTGTCCTTCTGAGGATATAGGATGCAAATGGTGAGCTATAAAAGAGTATTATTGCACACAATCGTTTGTAAATGATCCCCAGGCATAAGCTGAGTGTCATTTGTTTCCTTAACATATTTTCCCATTTCAGGCCTACCTTGTCCTGACTCTTGACATTAATAAGACAATTCAAAGATAATCTAAGTAGCCTGAAAAAATATTTTGTAAAAGCATATCACAGAGAACTAGAAGAGCATTCCTGTGGTAACTAAGCAACATCTTCTGTCTTGGGGGTGGGATTATGCTCCAAACCAGAGTTTCTCAAAGTGTTCCATGGATCCTGGACTGCTAATCTGCCTGACAAAGCTGGGGTAACCTGCATGTTATACCCCATTTCTTAGAGATTCTGGAGAAGGAAATGGTAACCCACTCCAGTATTCTTGCCTGGAGAATCTCATGGACAGAGGAGCCTGGCAGGCTACCGTCCATGAGATTGCAAAGAGTTGGACGTGGCTGAGCAACTAACACTTTTTCACTTTCTTAGAGCTTCAGAAGGTACGTGTTAATGTGTCTGTGTGTGTGTGTCTCTGTGTGTGTTGGCTGCACCATGCAACATATGGGATCTTAGTTTCCCCCACCAGGGATCGAACCCATGCCCCCTGCACTGGAAGCATGGAGTCTTAACCCCTTGACTGCCTAGAAATTCTGAAAGGTACATATTAGAGGTTCTGAGAAATCTTGCCACTGTAATACCTACTCAAACTCATTACTTGCTTCCCCTATAGTACCTACTCATATCCCAAGGAAGTAGGGGGCATTTCATATTTTTTGAGAATATTGGCCTAAACCATCCATCAAATATTCTGGATAGTTGTACTGTATAGGGAGTTACACCCAAGCCCCTGCCCTTGCTATATATCCTCAGTATGATACCATTTACTCTATTATTTAGGAGATATTAATCGGGTAGGAACTTACACATTCTTTCTGTTAGGCATTAATACTTAATTGTGTGGAGGAAGTCTACATGTTTTAAGCCTTCCTAAATTAATCTGATGCAACAAATAACAATGCTGTCAAAATAAGAATTGTCTGCAGCCTGTTATCTCAACCTTGAAAATAATTTAACTTGTTCAATTTCTTGATAAGTAGAACTGGCCTAGATTTCTTAGGTACACAGGGACTGTCACCTTCCTATTTTAATCGGAGAAATGCTAGAAGAAACTACTTTTAATAATCTTGTATCCATTTCTGGAAAAACGTGGACAAAGGGCCAGTAATACTGAAGATCTGAACTGAAGCTGCCTTTTATATTACCACATGGCTAAGGTAGCTGTGAGACCTGAACTCTGGCTCATTACAAAACATTAAGCAGAGAGTTCCCTGTGCTATAGAGCAGGTTCTTGTTGGTTATCTATTTTACAATAGCAGTGTGAACATGTCAGTCAAACTCCCAATCTACAGCATGTTTTCTATTTCTTTTTACATACCATCACAAGAGAGGTTCCTTTCACATTAGGAACAGTTGAACAGGTCTTTTCCACAGGTCTGACTCCTCTCCCTTGATAGGGGGCAAAGCCTTGTTTGTAGTATCAAAAGTTATTTTGTTGCTGCGTTAAGTTCAACCATGGTGTGTATAGCATGTCATAAATTATGCACCGATTATATGGCTGAGTTCATTATTCTCCTTCTTAAAATAGGCCGTAGTTCCCAAATAATTAGCACTTAATTATGTTTCTATTTTGTTTCTTAATTGTTCCATATGTTGGGATTTTATTTTTCCACCACACTACATGCCTCTGGGTGGCAGAGATCAGGACTTAAACTTTTTGGAACTCCCAACACAGCAATCCCAAGTCTGTCCTAATGCATGCTGTTGCTGGCAGGCTTGGTGTTTTAAGAGAATGTTGGTAGAACAAGTATCAACTAATTCTGAAGAAACAGGCAATTCTCTGTAGCACAAGAAGTATGTGCTTGTTATCTGGCAAACCAACGGTGAAATCGCTGGGTAAGAGTTAAAAGATAAGGAAAATAGCTTCTCAGCCTTGTAAAGTCACAGCACCAAGTATGTTTCAAGGAAACCACCGGATTGTGTGTATCAGAGTCATCGATCTTTCTGCTATAAACAGCTAAATCCATTCTCGATTCTGTCTCAGACTCCATTGTTGAACATTCTCCCTCTCGCTGACAACTTTTCTGCAGGAATGTTTATAGCATTCATTGGCTTTCATTATCCATCTGCTTTTCTAGCTCCTGGAAGATCTGATTCCTAATTCAGAGACAGAGGGGAAAAAGCAGGGCTGTCAGAGCCAGGCAGACCTCAGTCCTAACCTAGGCTCTGACCATTTGCTGGCTGTAATGTCTTAGCCATTCTGAGCTTATGTCTTCAACTATTAAAAAATAGGAATATTAATATTACATCTCAGGGTTAATTGTGACAATTGAAAGAAATACGATTCTCATCTAGATTCTAATCGAGCTGGTACCCAACAAACGTAAGATTCTCTCACTTTCTTTTCTTTTCTTTTTTTTTTTTAATTTATTTTTTATTTTACTTTACAATTCTGTATTGGTTTGTATTGGTTTTGCCATACATTGACATGAATCCTCTCACTTTCTATCTCTGTGAAAACATAATACAAGATAATATTGCAATGATGATAACTAACAGTTCATTTCTACTATGTCACTAGTACTAGGTTAGACATTTGAGTCTTTTGTGGAGTATGCACTGTTGAATTCAACATTATCACTTAATCCTATTTCTTCTCCTTTCCGCTGTCCTATGTAAGCCTTTGTTTTCGATGAAGCTGGAGATTTTTGGTAGCTCAGAGAGCTCTTGATGCTGATGAAAACCATTACATCCTGTCCCTATCTTGTAATTACGAAACCTCTCATCTCACCAACTGGATTCTTTCTGAAGCACCCTTTCCATTATCTCTCTGCTCTCATCATGAGTTTATGGCTCTTCAGTCTACATCAGATTGAGGGATTAACCCCCAATTTCCCAGCCCCACAGTCAGCCCTCCAACCAAAGTTGTTGCTGTGTTTTGGGTCATGCCTGGCGGCATGTGGGATCTTAGTTCCTCAACCAAGGATCAAACTCATGTCCCTTGCATTGGAAGCAAACAGTCTTAGCCACCGGACGACCAGGGAAGTGCCCCAACCAACATCTTATTAGGAGAGTCTGCCTTCTCTTTCTAACTCTCCATTTGCGATCTCTCTCCACCCTGCCCACTTCTGGTCATAGACACTTCCATATCTCATTCCTGATTTATTTTATGTAAACTTGGTTTATGCATTTCCATTGTTCGAAAAAGAATTCTTTCCTCACCTTCCTTCATCTAAATCCTACACTTCCATTAAGGTCAAATTTTAAGTCCACAGAACCTTCCAAAATCAACCAAACTTCAAAACTATATAATTAATATTTATTTTGCTTCAAAAGAGTTTTTTTTTTCCCCCAGGTTACATCTCCTCAAACACTATAGATTATAATCCTTCAAGGAAAAGGAAATTATTTCGACTACTCTAATGTTTCTCTCCAACTCTGAGCCTATTCAGACCTAGTGGAAACAGTAGGCACTTAATAATTACAGAAGTAAATCACTGTTACAATAACCAGTAAGCCCTGGGACTCTCCACCACAAAAACTTTTTGAACACCAAAAAATTTCAACTCTAGTCTGTAAAGAAACTTTTGTTTAGTTGATATATAGTAAATGTAGGGTAGTTTGGTTTTTAAATGCATGCGTATTTAAAAGCCAGCCTACTCAAGAAGATTCTGAGTTTGCAATCAAAGCTACAGAAAGGATGAAAAAAACTGTGGATAGTTTAATAAGAATCATGTAGTTAAGAAAGGAGATAATTATACCTAGAGTTTTGTCTCCAGATTCTTGAATGGTTACTTTCCTGAATGTGACCTTTTTGTCTTTGGGAAGATAACACGATTTTGCATATGAATATATACTTTGAGCAAGATAAAAGAATAACATTTAACTAAGATTTTTTTCTGTAAGCACCACCATTGTTCTTTGTACCTTAAAAAAACATGTATCATTCTAAGTATAAATACATTATTTAGTTTATTTTTAATATAATTATAAAGCACAGTATCATATAGCATACCCTTTTATGCGTGCTGACTTCTATAAGCTGATGGGACAACAGTTAATGAATATCTGGTAAGAGACTAAAGAAAACAAAATAGTTGTTACCTGGAATCTTCCTGGAGCTCACTATTTCAGGTGTATATATATATATATATTTTTTTTTCAGATTATTTTCCCTTATAGATTTTTACAAAATATTGATTATAGATCTCTGTGCTGTACAGTAGATCCTTGTTGGTTATCTATGTTATATAGAGTAGTATGTGTGTGTTAATCCCCACATCTTAATTTATTCCCACTCCCGCCCCAGATTTTTAATTTTCATTTTATTTATTTATAGGAACTCCTGTTATCTTTTTTTTTTTTTAATTTTGGCCACACCCTGGGGGGATGTGGATGCTAGTTCCGAACCAGGGATCGAACCCTGTGCCCCCTGCATTGGAAGCTGTAGTCTTAACCTTTGAACCACCAAGGAAGTCCCTCGGGCTTTTTATTTTGAAATGACTATCCTCTAGCTCCAAAGAGTTGGCATTTTGCCACCAGCCTGTCTTTAGCCCTCAAAAGCTATTCTAATGCTTATCTTGTCTCCTAGACTCAACATTTTTCTCTTTTCAGATATCATTGCCAAGAAGCCCTCAATTTCAAACGAGTCAGTGACCCAGTAAATTACCTAATGCAGTCTGTAGCTCCAATCAGCAATCGCTGGTACCAGCTCAGAATACTCAAGTGGAAAATATCACTTGGGGCAGGTGACAACCAAGGACTTGGAAATGAGGGAAATAACACAACTTCCAAGGGATCCGAAGAGAAATATGCAAATCTCTTTGATGACTCTCAGGCTGGTTGAAGACCTCAACAATACAAGACAAGGTGTTTGCTTTTCTGAACACAAGTCACTGTTTCTTAACAGAGAAGGCTCAAAACAGCAGTCACATCAGAAAGGTTCACAGTGGTGGTATCACCTGTGAACCAGATGCAGAGTCTTTACCTGGCGGGTGTCCCCATCAGTTAAAAAAATGAACGAATCAGGCAATTAATACCTAATGTCATAAACATTTAAATCATAACTTCCCTTTCTCTGAATCTATGGTAATCAAAAACTATTCTATGATTTGGTTTCTCAAATCCAGAGAAAATACGAGCTACATGAACTCTAGGCCTATGCTATGCTATGCTATGCTACGCTAAGTCGCTTTAGTCGTGTCTGACTCTGTGCGACCCCATAGATGGCAGCCCACCAGGCTCCCCCATCGCTGGGATTCTCCAGGCAAGAACACTATTCTATGATTTGGTTTCTCAAATCCACAGAGAAAATAAGAGCTACATGAACTCTAGGCCTGCTGCTGCTGCTGCTGCTGCTAAGTCACTTCAGGAACTCTAGGCTTACTTGTCAGTAACATTTCTTATTGAAATGAATAAATTCAAATTTTGATTAATATCATTCATTGCCTTGTCAGGCTTTCCCCCTAAATCTGATCAAACCTGGCACACTGACTCAGTTTAGTTTCTAAATTCCAAAAAGCTGTGGGCTGCCTTGGAAATTCACTTGATCATTTCTTCATTCGATTGAATATTTTTGGAAGCTTCTTAAAGCCCAACTACTGTGCTTAGGAATATAGCTTTGAGCAAAACTGATGTGATACTGATAAAGAGCTTTTAAGCCAATAGGTATAATAACACATGACAAGGGTTTCTTGGTAGCAATGTTTTCTAAAAAAAGAAAAAATTTGAGTCTAGAAGAAATGATTAGATTCAGGAAGGCTTTCTGGAGTAAATAATACCTAAGTAGAGACTTGAATTAGGAATTAGAAGATCACAGAGGAAAAGAGGGAAGGGGAAGCCAGATGAGGGCAACAGAGAGAAGTTGTTAGGCGGGGCATTTTATTTTTAAATTATTTTTTAATCTGAATTTTGTAATCGAAGTATAGCTGATTTATAACATCGTGTTAGTTTCTGGTGCACAGCAAAGTGAATGAAATGCCATTTGCAGCTCCATGAATGGATCTAGAGATTATCATACTAAGCGAAGTTAACTCAGAAAGAGAAAAGCAACGATCATTTATTAATGCATTTATGGAATCTGGAAAAATGGTACAGATGAAGTTATTTACGGGGCAGGGATAGAGATGCAGATGTGGAGAACAAACATGTAGGGGAACGGGAAAGTGGGACAAACTGGGAGAGTACCATTGATGTATATACACCACCATGTATAAAAAGCCGCTCAGTCGTGTCCAGCTCTTGCTACCTGACAGACTATAGCCCGCCAGGCTCCTCTGTCCATGGGATTTTCCAGGCAAGAATGCTGGAGTGGGTTGCCATCTCCTTCTTCAAGAGATCTTCCCAACTCAGGGATCAAACTTGGGTCTCCTGCACTGCAGGCAGATTCTTTACCGACTGAGCTACCTGGGAATTCCCAGGGAGGGGATATGTGTATACATATAGCTGATGCACTTTGCTGTACAGCAGAAGCTAACACCGCATTTCTCTTCTCACCTTCATAGCCAGATTTCTTGATGGATGTGTATAGATCGGCTGCCATCACATCCATGAAGTTATGTCAGGGTCCGCAGTGCCCTTGAAATTATTTCCTACTCGTTTTACCCCATTTAGGAGTACCATTGACACCAGGGCTATTTCTTTTAACACTATCATGCTTTGGCATTAATTATCAGGACTCCTTGAGGCTTTATCCTTAGCGCTGTTATCTTTCCATACTCTCCTGGGTAAATCTCAGCTTTTCCAATATCTTTAATTGCTATCTGTATGCCAATGACCCCCAAATTGACTTCTCCAAGCCTCTCTTCTCAACTCTAGGTTTACTTCTTCACTTGAGTATCACAAACATTTCTCAAGTTCACCATGTCCAAGGCTGAGTTTGTTGTCTTCCTGCTCAAAGCAGATCTGTTTCCTATATTTTCTACCTTCATGATTAGAATCACCAAGCAGGTTACACAAGCAAGAACCTACATGTCATCCTCAATCTCTCACTTGTCATTATCTTCCAAATGTGATACAACACATTTCCACTAAACTCCTAAATATTAGAGTTTTCCCTCCAGTGTCAAACATTAGTCTAAACAACATCTAAGGAACCTTGGTGAAACTAGGGAGCATACAGATTTTTTGAGGTCTCTTTCTCTCAAAAATACCCTTCTACCGTCCCTTTAACTAGTATGCTAAAGGTTATCGGTTTCCATAGAATCTAAGAATGAACCATGGGATAACGATCAAGTCATTGCCTAGTGACTTTATATTGTGAACATTTATATATGAGTACTTAAATTATGAGCAGAATGGAAAATTATATTAGCTAAATCCTTGCATTATTCATTGGTTACATTCTGCTTAAATTATATTCCAAATAAGGCTGACAGTTGAAAAAAGGAGAGTATAAGGGACAACAATTCATTATTATTAAGTGGCAAGTGATATGAATCGTAAAAGATGAAAATAAGCTGGAAATTGTACACAGAGCAGAGTTTTTTTAAAAGGAAAATACCAGTGAATGGAACTTGAGGGCAATATCCTATTTTACATTTTCTCAATTTAACACTAAGAGAAACGTAAATGCTAAATGAAAACTTAGTACAAAGCAAACTCAAAAGAGAAAAAAATATTTTCAAAGGGGCTTCATCAGGCAATGCTAGTACAATATACAGCAGTGGAAACAATTAAATTAGTCTTTTCCGATCTCAAAGTGCTCTCTTGGAGACAAGCTCTCAGATGTGAGGGAGTATTTTTAACACGAAAAAACCTTCTCTCTCCCCAGAGTACAGCCTGGCGACCAAACACTCTCCAATATTGTGCTGAATGGCCAATCCTGAGTAACCATGACAACAGCCTCTGGAAAGGTTAGCACTGTGCCTCTTAGGGAAAAAAATGTAGTTCAAGGTCAAACTCGACGTTTGTCAAGAAGCCAGATCCTATTCCTCTCACAAAGTTGTCATTGAACAGCTGCCAAAATTTGAGCCTCCCTTGGCCAAATGTCTCTGCCGGCTTCCTTCCGTGGGTCCCACCAGGACTGCCCGTGTCTGTTCTTTTTATCTTAGGTAAGTAGGGTTCCTCCATCTCCAGGAAAGTCCAGAGTTGGAGTGGCAGCCTTGAAACCCTCTCACTTCCTCTATCCTGGGTCCTGGTGCAGGGTGAACAGGCTCTGGTTGCAGCCCTTCTTCCTGAAGGCCGGATCAAATCCACAGGAGGTGAGAAGGAACTATCTCCTATGAGTCCTTCCAAGTCATCCTCTGATCCGTGGTCTCTAAATGGACCTCCCTATCAGACAATGTTTTGAGCATGTATCCCCGAGATGTTCAAGTTGACCCTTGAACAAGTAGGTTTGAACTGCAAGTGTTCACTTATACGTGGAATTTTTTCAACAAATACATGCTACTTGATCCCTGGTAGAGTCCCTGGAGGCAGACTAGTGACTGGGAAGTTATCCAGAGATTTTTGACTGAGTGGAAGGTGGGCAGAGGCTTCCCAGGTGGCGCTAGTGGTAAACACCCTGCCTGCCAATGCAGGAGACATAAGAGATGCAGGTTCGACTCCTGGGTTGGGAAGATGCCCTGGAGAAGGGCATGGTAACTCCAGTATTCTTGCCTGGAGAATCCCATGGACAGGGGAGTCTGGTGGGCTAGAATTCATAGGGTTGCAGAGTTGGATGTGACTGAAGAGAGTTAGCAGGCATGGAGGGAAGGGGTTACACCTCTAATCCCAAGTTGCTCAAGGATTAATCATATTTACTTCTCAATTATGGATATGATCCTATGCTAACTGTTATATATTAAACTTTAGTGAAGCTTAACGTTTTCCTTTTTTAGAAAATGGAGAGCTAACATTTTCTTCCTACTCTTCAGCAGACCGCGTTACACACCTCATTGAATCCTTTTGCTGCTCTTTGACGATCTTTGGTGTTCATGTTCACCAGAGTTAACGTTCTGAAACTCACGTAAATCTCTCCCTGCTTAAAATCCTTCAGCCGCACCACACTCAGGATAAAGTCCAAATTCCTTGACACGCCTTTGAGAGCCAGTGTGGCTCTGATCTTTACCCTTCCATAACTTAGAAATATACCTCTTGCCTTCTCTCTACAGCCTATTTCCCCCCTACTTCCAGGACTTTGCACAGACTCTCCCCTCTCTATTGTAATCGTTTCTCCCCGCAGTCTTCAGGGAAAACTTATTTCCAGAAAATTCCCGGGACTGTCCTCCTTCACCCACCACCTCATCAGGATTCAGAGCCCCTTGCGCTTCAGGGTTTGTTCTCTATACAATGTCCCCCAGAACCCACTGCAATTGTGAACTCACCAGTGAGCTCGCTGAAGGTTGGAATGGGTTCCTAAGTAAAAGGCTTGGGTATAGCAAGGTGAGAAAAGTGAAAATCTCCTGCTTTTAGATGGTGTTTTACATCAGCCCAGGGATGGGGTGAAAGAGGTTTTCTTGTTGATTTGCAGGACTTTCTAAAATAGATAAGATATGAATACTGCAAACATTTTCTTCTAATCTGTGACCTGTCTGTTTTATTTTTGATGTTCTTTGTTGAACCAAAAACTTTAATTTTGATGTCACCAGTTCTATTGATTTTTTTTGACTTAGGGTTTATGCTCTCGGAGATTTAAGAAATTCTTTCTCATCTCGAAATCACAAAGACTTCTCCTACATTGTCTTTGGTTAACTGTATAGCTTTTATCATTTAGAACTAAGAACTTTTAGAACTATCACTAGAACTAAGGTTACAACACAATTTCATTAATAGATCGCTTTTGCTTTCTATGCAATATGCTGTCACATACACCAATTTCTCAGCCCTAGTTTCATTCTGTCTTAATAGTTTAAATACTGAAGGCTCCTTCTGTCTCAGGAGAAGAATAGTCAGAGAGAGACAAGTCATGCATGGCCAGGCTTGGAGGTGATGAACTGTTGCTGTCTTTCAGAGTGAGCTCCTGACTCTTAAAAATAAACAGCTGGCTTTAATAACAGTGATGAAATACTATTAGAACTTTTCCTTTCATTTGGGACACTGGGAGGACAGCCCACTCTATTTTCTAGTAAAGGTACTAAGCAAGACATGCTTACTAGGTGAAAAAGTTTTGCAGAGATTAAACATAATAGAAAAGAATATTTTAAAATACACACACATATATATATATATAACTGAATCACTTTGCCGTACAGCAGAAATTAATACAACATTGTAAATCAATTCTACTTTAAAAAATAAATAAATCTAAGCTCTGTAGATGGAGAAGGCAATGGCACCCCACTCCAGTGCTCTTGCCTGGAAAATCCCATGGATGGAGGAGCCTGGTAGGCTGGAGTCCATGAGGTCACTAAGAGACAGACACGACTGAGCGACTTCACTTTTACTTTTCACTTTCATGCATTGGAGAGGAAATGGCAACCCACTCCAGTGTTCTTGCCTGGAGAATCCCAGGGACAGAGGAGCCTGGTAGGAGGCCGTCTATGGGGTCACACAGAGTCAGACATGACTGAAGTGACTTAGCAGCAGCAGCAGCAAGCTCTGTAGAATTAAAAAAAAAACGTTTTGCAGAACCTCGAATACATTGTACTCATTTCTTTGTTACAAGTTCTATTAATCATCTTTGGGGAATTGTACAGCCCAGGCCTTGAAACAACATGTTCTTAGAACTTTAGCAACACTTTATGAAGCCATGGTTTTTTCTGATGAAGGAGAGGGTGGCAGATGGCAAATGGCTTAGAAGCCCCTATAAGAAGTTTTCCATGGGTTCCTTGGCATATACTACCTTCTTTTTGCCTCATGCAATGGGACATCTAGTCAATATTTTTCAGATACAGCAAATTCTTGTATTTGGCAATATTGGGTACAATATTCTTAAGATACAGCAAGTCCTTGTATTTGGCGTTTCCCATGGGAAAACAAAAAATGGGAATTTACATCTTTTTGTCTTAGCCATATCATAGGACTGATATAAATAAAATAATGACACTCAATCCACTAATGAGAATAGTGCCCAGCAAGCCACTGTTCACAAATATGAAGCAGGTGCTCATATTAAATTTTAAATTAATGCTAGATAAGATTGTTTCAGTTCTGTTGAATCTTGATAAAAATGGTTTTCAAACTAAACTAGCTCCTGACTTGTCACAGCTCATTGAGTCCAAAGATGACAATTCTGGTCCTCATGAATTTGACCTAAGTGTTATATTTTGATACACGCTAATTTTCTTCAGCAACAACCCCCCCCCCCCCAAAAAAAAAAAAACCTTCAGAGGGGCACTGTTGGCAACTTGATTAGGTTTGATTTAATTGTTGCAGACACTTGTTTGACCCCAATTTGGAATTGCCGGGTCTTTTCAGAATGTCTGTCAATGAGCTAACAGGGTGCCCCACTGTTCCCGCAAGACAGGTAGATGTCTTTCCTGAAGCTCAGTGAATAGGATTGCAGGCATGAGGGTATAGACTCTAAAACACACTCGGATACAGATTTAATGTAACTAGAAGTGCAAGGATGGGGACTTCCCTGGCGGTCCAGTGCTTGAGACTGCTCTTCCTACACAGTGCCATGCAACGTGGCCAAGAAAATAAAGTTAAAAAAGAACAAGGATGAACTGACGCCGTGGATGTATCTCTGGGTATTGTAACTCTCCAGGAAGAGCTTGTTTCTTAGCCAGAGTTTGGGCTCTATAATTGTCATTAAGCCGTAAAGCTTGGGGGTTATTTTTCTGTCTGGTTCTCTCTTAAGAATTCTCCAGCTATCACCTATTCTTTTCTTTCCTAAGACTTACAAACTGTATATTCACCATGACCCACATTTATAAGCCTGTATGAACAAGTCTGGTCATTCCTGAGGTCATTTATACTCAATACCCAGTCCTCTGTCCTAATAGGAGAAACCTTAGCTGGTCGTGTCTAATACTAACTAGAGTCTCCCACATCATCCCACTGTCCATAAGACAGAAGTGAATACATATTTTATAGTGAATATTTCCCTTGCTAATAAAATACTTAATTTGTACTCATGGGTGGCTGAAGGTTTTCTGGGTTTTATCTATACAATTCCACCATCAATCATTTGAAAATGTGCTATCTGATAGGGGAGTGCATGTAATGGGAATGGTCCAAACTGAGGTGTGCTTAAAACATAAAGCACATACCTGATTGGGAAGACTCAGTATAAAGAAGGAGGGTGAAATATCTCATGATGGTTTTTATATTGATTACATGTACAAATGGTAATACCTTGGATGTGCTGGATTAAATAAAATATATTGTTTAAATGGATCTTAACTATTTCTTTTTACCTTTTCAAATGTGGCTCCTAGAATATTTAGAATCAGTTTTGTGGCTCCCATAGTTCTAGGAGACAGCACTGATCTAGAAGCTAGCTTTGGGTCTCTTGGCATCGGTTCCTTGCCCCATTCCCTCAGTCAGAACACTTGATCTCATCTGCACTTGTGTGAGTTCTTTCACGTGGCTTAATCACCTCTGTCAAACATTGTCCAAGCAAGCAACTGGGCATTAGTAAAGATTGGAGCCAATGACGAGCTTCTGGTTACAGCCTTCCTGGCAAGAGGTGCCAGCTGCCAAAGAAGTTACTGGACATGCTGTAAGTTATGTAACTTCCTACCAAGAGGACAAAGTGAAATTCCAGGACTTGCGCACACTGGACTCCGAGGCATTCATTCTACTCGACCCAAAGTGTGACTTTGGCCTACGGCAGAGAGTGTCGTTGTCAGAGAAATAACAGGAACAGGGAATCAAGGAGAAAAAAATCAACTAAAAGTCTCTTAATTGTACAATTCCAGGGTTAAAATGATATTTCCCCTGCCTCCATTACCCTACACAGTTGTACTTCTTAGGCTTTCAGTCATGACGCCTCTTTTTAACGGCTTGATCACTGGGAGTTTTTCTATGCTTTGTCTTTCATTTAGTTGGAGGGAATTTTGTTTTATTTGACTCTTTCAGTGACTTGTAGAGTTATGAGTTCTTGTAATATTTAAGTCACTGAGTTAACACCAAATTATCTCCCCAAAGCGATACAAAAAAATAACGAATAGGGAAATGTATGTTTACCCACCCTCATTCAATTTTCCCCCCTAATAAACCATGTAGTGTAAAATTTGAATCTACCTCTGTTTCACTATGAACAAAGCTAGTGGAGGTGATGGAATTCCAGTTGAGCTATTTCAAATCCTGAAAGATGATGCTGTGGAAGTGCTGCACTCAATATGCCAGCAAATTTGGAAAACTCAGCAGTGGCCACAGGACTGGAAAAGGTCAGTTTTCCTTCCAATCCCAAAGAAAGGCAATGCCAAAGAATGCTCAAACTACTGCACAATTGCACTCATCTCACATGCTAGGAAAATAATGCTCAATATTCTCCAAGCCAGGCTTCAGCAATACGTGAACCGTTAACTTCCAGATGTTCAAGAAGGTTTTAGAAAAGGCAGAGGAACCAGAGATCAAATAGCCAACATCTGCTGGATCATGGAAAAAGCAAGAGAGTTCCAGAAAAACATCTATTTCTGCTTTATTGACTATGCCAAAGCCTTTGTGTGGATCACAATAAACTGTGGAAAAATCTGAAAGAGATGGGAATACCAGACCACCTGACCTGCCTCTTGAGAAACCTATATGCAGGTCAGGAAGCAACAGTTAGAACTGGACATGGAACAACAGACTGGTTCCAAATAGGAAAAGGAGTGCGTCAAGGCTGTATATTGTCACCCTGCTTATTTAACTTCTATGCAGAGTACATCATGAGAAACACTAGGCTGGAAGAAGCACAAGCTGGAATCAAGATTGCCAGGAGAAATATCAATAACCTGAGATATGCAGATGACACCACCCTTATGGCAGAAAGTGAAGAGGAACTAAAAAGCCTATTGAAGAAAGTGAAAGGGGAGAGTGAAAAAGTTGGCTTGAAGCTCAACATTCAGAAAGTGAAGATCATGGCATCTGGTCCCATCACTTCATGGGAAATAGATGGGGAAACAGTGGAAACAGTGTCAGACTTTATTTTTTGGGGCTCCAAAATCACTGCAGATGGTGACTGCAGCCATGAAATTAAAAGATGCTTACTCCTTGGAAGAAAAGTTATGCCCAACCTAGATAGCATATTCAAAAGCAGAGACATTACTTTGCCAACAAAGTTCTCTCTAGTTAAGGCTATGGTTTTTCCGGTGGTCATGTATGGATGTGAGAGTTGGACTGTGAAGAAGGCTGAGCACCGAAGAATTGATGCTTTTGAACTGTAGTGTTGGAAAAGACTCTTGAGAGTCCCTTGGACAGCAAGGAGATCCAACCGGTGCATTCTGAAGGAGATCAGCCCTGGGATTTCTTTGGAAGGAATGATGCTAAAGCTGAAACTCCAGTACTTTGGCCACCTCATGTGAAGAGTTGACTCATTGGAAAAGACTCTGATGCTGGGAGGGATTGGGGGCAGGAGGAGAAGGGGACGACAGAGGATGAGATGGCTAGATGGCATCACGGACTCGATGGACGTGAGTGTGAGTGAACTCCGGGAGATGGTGATGGACAGGGAGGCCTGGCGTGCCTGGCGATTCATGGGGTCGCAAAGAGTCGGACACGACTGAGCGACTGAACTGAACTGAACTGTTTTCTAGGAAGAAAACTTATTTTATTATTTAACCTTTTACTATGGAATCTTTAAACATACACAACAGGAAAGAGAATAATATAACGCGCCCCCATGTGCCCGTCATGATGCGATTTCGACAGTTGGTGCAATTTTCCCAATCTTATATCATCTCTCTCCCCATATATTTCTGGTTTTCTTTTTTCTTGAGCATTTTGAAGCAAATCTCAAACAATATGTCTTTTTGTAAATACTTCAATGGGCATGTCTAGGCGACAATTAAAAAGGAATGAAAAAAAACTGGTTTGACATAATCACTCTAAAAGATCAATAATCATTCCTTAGGGAAAAAAATTCTGAATTATATATGGTGATGGATGTTAACTATTAACAGAGTTATTGTGCTGACCACTGCATCACAATATATGCAAATGTCAAACCACTCTGTTGTACACCTGAAACTAATAAAGCGATATATGGCAGTTGTACCTCAATTAAAAAAAAAGAAAGATTTCCCTGGTCATCCTGTAGATAAGATTCTGGGCTCCCAATGTAGGGAGCTAGGTCAGGGAACTAGACCCCACATGCTGAAACTAAGAAGTCCGCATACTACACAGAAGATCGCTCAAGCCAGAACTAAGCAGCAGTGCAGCCAAATTAAATAAATATTTTTTTTTAAATTCCTTAATATAGTCTAAATTCAGAGCACATTTGAAATGCCCCACTTTATCTTGAAAATGCTTTTTTTTTTCCAGATTATTTTTTGAGTCAGGATCCAACCAAGTATCACACCTTACATTGACATCTCTCTTTTATTGTACAGCCGTCTCTTTTACACATGCTACGTACAGTATGTAAAAGAAAATGACTCATTTGACAAAAGACTCTCCTACGGTCCGTGCTGGCTGTTTCCTGGTGGTGTGATTTGATTTGTTCTGCAAACTCGTGTATTTCCTGTACGTGAAGTTAGGTTCAACTTTACGGTCAGGAACCCTTTACACGAGGTGCTGTGTACTTGTTTTGGCATCATATTACGGGTCCATGATGGCTTATTGTTCCACTTTTACAAAGGCCAAGACCAACCATTATGGGCCAGATTGTCAGACTGATGCCTCCTTTATGAAGTTTCTCACCAACCTTTCATTTAATGGTTTTGGTTTCTGTCAACAAAAGACCGATTTGTACTCAGATGACAAGGATAAGCAAGGCCAATGTTTTCAGCACAGAGCTGCGTGAGGCAGAATAGAGGTATCTGCAGGAATACTCTCCGCTCAGGTGTGGACCCTCTCCACTGCCTCTCTGTTCACTCACACCTTTGCCTGCCTCCGGATGGGTGTCCTTGTCAGAGACAGCATCTATCTGTGAGTGTATCAAAACATTATTTTTGGTTGCCCAACCCGTGGGATCTTAATTCTCCCACCAGGGATCAAAGACACTCCCCATGCATTGGAAGTGCAGAGTCTTAACCACTGGAGCACCAGGAAGTCCCATGAGCTATATTTTTAATTTTATGACCAGTTGTTTTTTTCTTTAAAGAGGCAGGGGACTTCCCTGGTGCTCCAGTGGCTAAGACCCCGAGCTACCAATGCAGGGGGCCCAGGGTTCAATCCCCGGTCAAAGAATTATGATTCCACGTGCTGCAACTAAGACCTGGTGTAGCCAAATAAATATTTAAAAGAGACAGAAGAAGAGAAAGGGCTGTGGACATAGAAGATAGGGAGACAGATGGAAGAAGAGGGTTGCTGGAATCCTGAAGATTCCAGTGTTCATCAGACCTGAAAACACCCCTTAAAATACAATCAAGTCAGGCTGGAAGGAAGAGGAATCTGTGAAACAGTTCTCTTCAATTTCTCGTCAGAGAGAGTATATAAAGTAGACGGTCCTACTAAATAACTCAACCTAGTGATTGATAGCATAAAAGCATAAACTATTTTAAACTACAGAAGTGAGAATTTGAAATGCAGGATATCAAATCCTAAGACTTTTATGTCATGAATTCAAGATGCAGGATTGCATGAGCAAAAATAGATCTGAGATCATTATTCAAAACAGCAGAAGATTCAGAGGGAGAGGCAGAAAGTTCCACGGAGGCTCTTTCTGATTCAGGCAGAACTGCTGCTTATATGACTCTTGATTATCATGAAGGGAGGCCTGGCATCACCAAGAGATACAAAGGCTTTACTCTACAGATGGAACGGAAGTCCCCCCAAGAGTGAGCCAGAAGTGAGCAGAAACCCAGAGGATGTAGGTTCATAGCCAGTCATGAATAGCTCATCACAGAGCGAGTGCCTGCCGTCTTGACCTATGATTGTGTTTGTTGTTGTTGTTGTTGTTGGGTCGCTCAATTACATCCAACTCTTTGCGATCCCATGGACTAATACAGCCCTCCAGGCTCTTCTGTCCCTGGGATTCTCCAGGCAAGAATACTGGAGTGAGTAACCATTCCCTTCTCCAGAAGATCTTCCTTACCCAGGAATGGAACCCTGGTCTCCTGCATTGCAGACAGTCTTTATCTTCTGAGCCACCAGGGAAGCCCTATGATTAGGAGATAAAACTTGCCCAGGAAATGGGGATTCCTGAAATCTGGTTAAAACTCCAGCTTCTTCAAGAAGCAGTTTCAAATGTTGTAATTTCCATGAGAGAAACAGAACGGGGGAAGAAAGAGTGATAGAGGAAGACATCGCAATTCCTAATTTGTTCAACATTCCTAATTTGTGATCGTTTATGACTGTGTTCCATGTTATGCTTTCCTAAGTAAAGGCGTGTGGAATCTTTGTATATATTCTAAAGGGTTCTATGAAATTAAATTTCATGACAAAAATTTCCATCGCTTTTTGATGTCTCTGTGAATTCAGTTTTTCAAATCCTTTCCACTGTTTTGGCTGAAGGTGTGTGTTGGAGGCTCTGCCCAGCTCCTCTGCAAGCTGGTCAGAGATCATTTCAAGCTGGTCTGAAAGGGCTCAGTCAAGTGGCCAGAGACTCTGTTTCCATCGAACGTGCTGCAATAAATTCTCCCAAAGACGGCCTGACAATTTGAGCGGTGTTATGTAAGAAGACGGAGGCCAGTGTGGTGTGGTATCAATTTGCAGTTGAGTTAGCATATTTTCCCATCAGCCATAAATCTTGTAGGTTCACCAGGTTTCAGCTTGATTTATAAGCTTCGGTTGCCAGGCACATGTCACACTACACAGGTCCCCCTTCCTCCCCCGTTCCAACATCTTCCATGAGAACCTAACGTCAGAATTTGACAAAATGTCAGAGAACAGTAGTAAAGTTCCAGAGAGGGAGGAGCTTGACAACCAGCCTATTTATAAATGTGCCCTTTTTATTCTTCATGTCCTGTAGCATGAACATGGCCTTAACCCAAAGCTCTTGGTGTACAGGACCCAGTTCTGAAGTGAGACGCTTCTAATATTTAGAGTTAAATTATACAGGCAGACCTTGGAGATAAGGCAGGTTTGATTCCAGATCACCGCAATAAAGACAAGAAGTCATTAAAGTGAGGCCCACAAGTTTTTTTTGGTTTTCCAGTGCAAAAAAAGGTATGTTTACACTATACTGTACTCTTTCAGGTGTACAATAGCATAAATAGTCTAAAAAAACAATGCATGTATTTTAAAAAATATTTTATTGCCTATAAATGATCATCATCACCTGAGCCTTCAGCAAACTAATTTTTTACTGGTGGAGGGTCTTGCCTCGAGGTTAATGGCTGCAGGCTGGTCAGGATGGTGGTTGCTGAAGGCTGGGGTGACTGTGACAATTTCTTAAAATAAGACAGCAGTGAAGTTTGCCCCACTGATTGGCTCTTCCTTTCACTTGAACACTTAGAGGCCACTGTAGGGTTATCGACCGGTCTAATTTCAATATTGTGGTGTCTCAGGGAATAGGGAGGCCAGAGGAGAGGAAGAGAGATGGGGGAACACCCGGTTAGTGGAGCAGTCAGAACACACACAGTATTTATCAATTGTTTGCTGTTTGATATGGGTGAGGTTCATGGGACCCCAAAACAATTAGAGTAACATCAAAGAGGACTGATCACCATCACACATATAACAGAAGTGAAAAGGTTTGAAATATTGGGAGGACCAGGGAGGCCTGGCGTGCTGCAGTCCATGGGGTTGCAGAGTCAGACACAGCTGGGCGACTGAACAACAGTCATTTTCACAAATGATACTTCTTCCTTGCCTGGAGGTTAGCATATGTATAACACTGGCGGTAGGGGCAGGAGGAGAGGCTGAATACCATCTTTATAATCCCAGGGTGAATGGTATGGGCAAGATGGCACCCTCAAAGCCGTTCGAGGCTGCTTGAGCTAATTTTGAATAACTTATTAAAAAACCATTGTAGCCTAGGCTATAGAGGCAAGCGTGGGGGCAGCCTAGCAGCTCTCAGACACAGGCAACGAATGCCCTAGAAACTCAAGTGCTATGTGTTCATGCTTGTTCTGCTAATGACATGATGACACCAAGCTGTCGTGTCTGTTTACTCCACTGTACACACAGATGGTGTACTGACTGCCAGAATGGTGAGCTGAAATTATATATGAAAAAGTGCCTGAAATCTGGCAGGCATTCTATAAACCATTAACTAAATCGGAGAAGAGCTACATGATTCCAATTTGGCTTGTGCAAAGACCGATCTAGTTCTTCCCAAGTGACTCAAAGAATCCACCTGCTTCATGTTCCACCTAGGGTACCAAAAAAAAAAAAAAAAGAATCCATCTGTCAATGCAGGATGCAAGAGACACAGGTTAGATTCCTGGGTTGGGAAGATCACCTGGGGAAGGAAATGGCAACCCACTCCAGTATTTTGCCTGGAAAATTCCACAAACAGAGGAACCCGGAGGGTTCTAGCCCATGGAGTTGCCACGAGTAGGGCACCACTGAGTGATTAAACACGCATGCGCCCGAAGAGCAATATGGCAAACTCTGGCTTACAAAATAATTTCTAAATCCTGATTACTGCAATGGTTTCCAGCAAAGTGAGTTCTACACAATCTATCACATCATTTAGAGACATTCATGAATTTCACTAGGAGTTGATTAATAGAGAACAATCAGTACAAAACAATATGGAACTAGGGACACATAATAAGCAAAGCAAACAAAATTCCTATTCTCAAGAAGCTTTTAGGCTTATAGGAAGTCAGGGTTATCCCCACCCTGCATACATTGTGGGCAAATAATTTTTTTTTAAAGTCTCTGTTTATATAAACAATTTTATTTTAGAAAATCTAGGTATTCATATGAGCTAATAAATCATTCAGTGATTTATCAATGAAACTTGAGAATAATGGTTGGAGGAGAAGTATTAAAGTATTTGCTTACTTACAATCAGTGCAACAGGGTGAAGTTGGGGGCGTACATGGGTAGACGATGCCTGTCTCCAGCGCCCCCGGCACAACTGTTGAAAGGCGGCCCCACACTGAGAAAAGGGCAAATGGAAGCCGAGGCTGCCTTCTCAAGTCTGTGACTTGGTTTCATATGAACAGAGTCATGTATTGTGTGGTTTCTCACTCAGTGTGTGTGGTTTAGGCTTTGTGGTTGCCATCTTGAAAGTTTTGATAATTTCATCTTTGTACTTGCGTTTTGTAAGCAAGTCCTATGGGACGATGGAAATAAGCATATCAGCAGCAGAGATAAACCAGGGGCCTGGCACTGAGCAATTGGCCCGATGGCCAAGCACACATACATATGCGTATCTTCTGGACAGCCTGGGCTCCATGGGGTCTGGGACCGGGCCCTGATCAGTGGTGAGAGTTGCAGTGGCAGAAGCCACGTGGCGGAGACAACAGCTGCGGCCACGAGCATAAAGAGCGGTGCGGTATGGGGCAGTGCCAGCATCCAGGCTGGGGAGTCCTGACCCTCTGTCCCCAGAGCCCATCCTTTAGTATCCGCACAAACACTCTCTGGCCTGAGCACCAGGACAGGAACTGCGGGGGCTCAAGCGTTTGTCAGTAAGTTATTACAAAAGGAAAGCGTACACATGGGAACTGCAGCAAAGCATATCAGGGAATTATTAGAATTCTCAGAGTTTTGGATCTCCAGTTTATAAAACTGCTGGAACATTGCAAAGCAAAGCAAACATCCACAGGCCTGGAAATTAAATTTAAAGGTCATTGCGTTCAATGGAAAAGAATACTACTTTCATAAGATGCTTCAAATAAATTATTTGAAGCATTTCAAATATTAATAAGCATCCCAATTATTAATAAGGGAGAAATTCTTAAAATTAAATTTTCATTGAAATTGAAGGTGTAATTATAGAATACATAAATAAGCATTTTAAGTTATGTGAGAATTATGAAGTCAATTTAAAAAGCCTCCATAAGTAAGAGAAAACCTTAAAATGCCAGGGTATAATTTAAAATTTAAAAGAATTCAGACTTACATAAAATATATTTTATATTGAGTAAAATCTTTTTTAGAAAAATTATTCTGTGAGAATAATCTCTAGATGTGCTAAACTTTAAATTTCAAGATTATGTATCAGAAATTTATCATGTTGTTACAGACCACAAATGCTCAAATGGTTTCTTCACTTTCAAAACTAAAAATTATAATAAATTATTGTTCCTGTATAAGCATCTGAATGCAGAGTTCCAAAGAATAGCAAGAAGAGATAAGAAAGCCTTCTTCAGCGATCAGTGCAAAAAAATAGAGGAAAACAACAGAATGGGAAAGACTAGAGATCTCTTCAAGAAAATTAGAGATACCAAGGGAACATTTCCTGCAAAGATGAGCTTGATAAAGGACAGAAATGCTATGGACCTAACAGAAGCAGAAGATATTAAGAAGAGGTGGCAAGAATACACAGAAGAACTGTACAAAAAAGATCTTCACGACCCAGATAATCGTGATGGTATGATCACTCACCTAGAGCCAGACATCCTGGAATGAGAACCCAAGTGGGCCTTAGAAAGCATCGCTACGAACAAAGCTAGTGGAGGTGATGGAATTCCAGCTGAGCTATTTCAAATCCTGAAAGATGATCCTGTGAAAATGCTGCACTCAATATGCCAGCAAATCTGGAAAACTCAGCAGTGGCCACAGGACTGGAAATGGTCAGTTTTCATTCCAATCCCAAAGAAAGGCAATGTCAAAGAATGCTCAAATTACCACACAATTGCACTCATCTCACATGCTAGTTAAAGTAATGCTCAAAATTCTCCAAGTCAGGCTTCAGCAATATGTGAACCATGAAATTCCAGATGTTCAAGCTGGATATAGAAAAGGCAGAGGAACCAGAGATCAAATTGCCAACATCCCCTGGATCATCAAAAAAGGTAGAAAGTTCCAGAAAAACATCTATTTCTGCTTTATTGACTATGCCAAAGCCTTTGATTGTGTGGATCACAATAAACCGTGGAAAATTCTGAAAGAGATGGGAATACCAGACCACCTGATCTGCCTCTTGAGAAACCTATATGCAGGTCAGGAAGCAACAGTTAGAACTGGACATGGAACAACAGACTGGTTCCAAATAGGAAAAGGAGTACGTCGAGGCTGTATATTGTCACCCTGCTTATTTAACTTTTATGCAGAGTACATCATGAGAAACGCTGGACTGGAAGAAGCACAAGCTGGGATCAAGATTGCCGGGAGAAATATCAATGACCTGAGATATGCAGATGACACCACCTTATGGCAGAAAGTGAAGAGGAACTAAAAAGCCTCTTGATGAAAGGGAAAGAGGAGAGTGAAAAATTTGGCTTAAAGCTCAATATTCAGAAAATGAAAATCATGGCATCTGGTCCTATCACTTCATGAAAAATAGATGGGGAAACAATGGAAACAGTGTCAGACTTTATTTTTGGGGACTCCAAAATCACTGCAGATGATGACTGCAGCCATGAAATTAAAAGACGCTTACTCCTTGGAAGGAAAGTTATGACCAGCCTAGATAGCATATTGAAAAGCAGAGACATTACTTTGCCAACAAAGGTCCGTCTAGTCAAGGCTATAGTTTTTCCAGTGGTCGTGTATGGATGTGAGAGTTGGACTGTGAAGAAAGCTGAGCACCGAAGAATTGATGCTTTTGAACTGTGGTGTTGGAGAAGACTCTTGAGAGACCCTTAGACTGGCAAAGAGATCCAACCAGTCCATACTAAAGGAGATCAACCCTGGGTGTTCTTTGGAAGGGATGATGCTAAAGCTGAAACTCCAATACTTTGGCCACCTCATGGAAAGATTTGACTCATTGGAAAAGACCCTGATGCTGGGAGGGATAGGGGGCAGGAGGAGAAGGGGATGACAGAGCATGAGATGGCTGGATGGCATCACCGACTCGACGGACATGAGTTTGAGTGAACTTCGGGAGATGGTGATGCACAGGGAGGCCTGGCGTGCTGCGATTCATGGGGTCGCAAAGAGTCAGACACGACTGAGTGATTGAAATGAACTGAACTGAACTGTTGTTGGAACAATCAAACAGGTCTTTAAAATAATTATGATTAACACTTCCCTGATAGCTCAGTTGGTAAAGAATCAGCCTGCAATGGGGGAGACCTGGGTTCGATCCCTGGGCTCGATCCCTGGGCTCAATCTTCCCCCTGGGCTGGGGAGATCCCATGGAGAAGGGAAAGGCTACCCACTCCAGTATTCTGGCCTGGAGAATTCCATGGGCTCTGTAGTCCATGGGGTTGCAAATAGTCGGACACGACTGAGTGACTTTCACTTTCATTCTAAAGAAATTAGAGGAAAATGTGAACAGCATGCATGAACAAAAGGGAGGTTTTTTCCAGAGAGATAGAAACTATAAAAAAGAGTAAAATGGAAATTTGAGAAATCAAACGCCGCGATGTTAGAGATGAAGAATTCCTATAATGGGCTTATAGCAGATTGGGAAAAGCTGATAGATTCACAGGAATTATCCAAACTGAAACATGAAGAGAAAACCAAGTTGTTTTTTTTTAAGCCTAGAGCAACATGATAGCTTCCATTGTGGCTCAGATGGTAAAGAAAATGCCTGCAATGCAGGAGACCCAAGTTCGATGCCAGGATTGCGAGGATCCCCTGGAGAAGGGAATGACAACCCAATCCAGTATTCTTGTGTGGAGAACTCTGTGGACAGAAGAGCCTGGCAGGCTACAGTCCATGGGGTCTCAAAGAGTCAAATATGACTCAGTGGCCTAACAGAGCCACAAAAGCTGTTGGACAATATCAAACAACTGTTGGACAATAGCTGAAGTTGGAGTCCAAGAAGGAAAAGAGAATAGCAACAATAACAACAACAAAACAATGAAACAGATAATTGTTGAGAATTTTCCAAAATTAACACAAGACAACAAATCACAGATTCAAGAAATTCAGAGAACTCTAAGCTGGAGGAAAAAAAAATCATGCAGGCACTTCATGGTCAAATTGCTAAAAACCAGGAAAAAGATAAAATGTTGAAGGTGGCTGGAAGAAAAAAGAAAAAGAAAAACCATTTTGTTACTGTTTTAATTTACATTTCCCTGATGACCCAGGATGAGAAACATCTTTTTATATGCTTATTTGCCATCTGTGTATCTTCTTTGGTGAGATGTCTGTTCAGGTCTTAGGCCCATTTTAATCAGCATTTTCTTATTTTTAGTATTGAGTTTTATGAGTATACTCTATATTTCAGAAACAGTCATTTATCAAATGTGTCTTTTACAAATATTTTCTCCCAGAATGTGGCTTGTCTTCTCATTCTCTTGATATTGTCTTACACATAGCAGAAGTTTTAAATATTATTTTAATGAAAACTAGCTTATCCTTTCTTTCATGGACTGTACCCTTGGTGTTGTGTCTTAAGTCACAGCCATATCCAAGGTCCATTTTAGTTTCTCTTATGTTTTCATCTAGAAGTTTATAGCTTTTTCATTTTACATTTCAGTCTATAGTCCATTTTCAATTTTTGTGAATAGTATGATGTCTGTGTCTAGATTCTTTTTTTTTTTTTTTAACACATAGATGCTTGGTTATTCCAGCACAATTTTTTTTTAAGCCGTACCCCTTGGCATGTGGAATCTTAATTCCCCACCCAGGGATGGAACCTGTACCCACTTCATTGAAAGGCAGAGTCTTAGCTACTAAATCACCAGGGAAATCCCCAGAAACACTTTTGAAAAGACTAAATTCTGACTTTTTTTTTAAAACCCGTTTTCTCATTGTTTTTATAGAGGAAATAATTTTCAGAGGTCTGACTTGGTTTACTTTTCCGATGTCAACTCCCAGTATGAAAGCACTGGTTTAGGCATCAACACATCCGACCCCACCTCATATTCCCATCAACAAATTTAACACTTTGCATCATGGTAGCTATGTTTTCCTGAAGGTTCTGATGAGACCTATATACCATGTGCCAGGGTAATGCAACCCAACACATTGGCCAAATACATTTCTGAGCAAACTCTTCAGATTTCTCTTTTTTTAATTTTTATTTATTTGTTTATTTATTTAATTACCTTTATCACTAGTATTATTGCTGAGTATTATTATTTTGCCACACGGCATGTAACATCATAGTTCCCCGACTAGAGAATGAACCCGAACCCCCTGCATTGGAAGCTTGGAGTCTCAACCACTGGATCGCCATGAAAGTCCCTCGGATTTACTTTTTAATTGTAGTTCTCAGTGTTGTAAAGGCTCTTGGGACAGTCTGTCCTCAAGGGACCAAAACAAATAAATACCAAAATGATCTCTCAGTAGCTTTAATTAATTTTGTTTCATTAGTTCTGAACTTTTCATGCTTCTTTCACATAATTATTTGGAAATTACATTCATCACAGTTTCTTAATTTGTAGTAATTTTATCACTCAGAGGATAATTGTTAATTATTTTCCCCTATGATTATTGTGGAAAGAAAACAAGAGTTTTAAAAACTGGGAAATTAAATTGGAAGGGAATTTCAAACAGCCACATTCCCCTTTGCTGTGACATCCCAGATGGTGTCTATGGTTTGTATTCATAGTTATGCAAAATGACAGATGTTGGAAGCAAATATTTTCAGCATGTTAATAAGAGCAATGTGCTGGCCCTTTCTGGATTAGCAGGGATTGTACTGATAAAAAGTGCTGAGAACCCTCTCAGAGCAAGAAAAAGAGGCTCATATACTGTCTTTGATTTGTTTAGTGTCTGGATCAATAAATGGAAAATCAAAAAATTGAGGCATACCCCTTACTCTACTAGAGACTTACGATGTAACCTCAGCCATGTTCCTCCTGGAGTAACACAGGGCTGTGGACCAATAAATAGACTCATAAACAGGGCCTAAGAGCTTATGCAGGATATCACAATCAGGATATAATTTCCCAATTTATGCTGAAGGATAGTTGATTTTCAGCGTTGTGTTAGTTTTGGTACACAGCAAAGTGATTCAGATATAGATAGACAGATAGATATAGGTATAGATATAGCTATAGATATAGGTATCCATTTATCTATCTCCTTTTTCAGATTTTTTCCAGAGAAATAGAATCAGTAGGATGTGGATAAACAGAGAAAGAGATGAGAGATTTATTACAAGGAATTGGCTCACAAGATGATGAAGACTGGCAGGTCTAACTCTGCAGTGTGGACCAGCAGCCTGGAGACCCAGGACAGTGACTGCAGATGAAATTCAAAGACAGTCTCCTGGATAATTCTCTCTCGCTGGGAGAGGAGGGGTCTTTGTGTTATATGCAGCCCTTCAACTGATTGGGTGAGGCCCACCCACCTTCTGGAGGATGATCTGCTTTACTCTGTGGACTAAGATGTTAATCTCACCCATAATATGCTCCCAGAAACCTTCCCAGAATAATGTTTGATCAAATATCTGGGCATCCTGCAGCCCTGCCAAATTGGCACATATAACTAACCATCCCCAAATATGAATTGGTGGAACAAATATAAAGGTAGATTTAAAGTCACACGTATTAGTCACTGGGTTTCCTAGGTGACTCAATGGGTAAAGAATCTGCTTGCAATGCAGAAAACGCAGGAAATACCAGTTCAGTCCCTGGGTGGGGAAGATCCCCTGGTTGGGGGCAAGGCAACCCACTCCAGTATTCTTGCCTGGAGAATCCCATAGACGGAGGAGCCTGGCAGGCTACAGTCCCTAGGGTCGCAGAGTCGGACACAACTTAGTGACAGAGCAAGCATGTATCAGTCATTACATTACATGCAAATAGACCACATGTTATAGTTAAAGGAGTTCTGTGGTCCAGAACTTTTTTTCCCACTTGATCACTATATCCTTTGGAGGTGACCTAGCAGACTCCAGGGGCCTCTGTGTCTACCTTCTCTGCCACTTCCTGAGGTTTGCTGCGTGGAGTTGCGGGTCTGCAAGTCAGAGTGCTGTCTCTTCAGGTCCCCTCTGGAAGGTTTTATTGGACAAGTTAGGCATTCTCAACACAGGAAGCAATACTTCAACACTAGCATCTTATTTTAACTACTCTTCTCATGCTTCCCCCTGGTGGTTCAGATAATAAAGAATCTCCTGCAATGCAGCAGACCTGGATTCGATCACTGGGTTGGGAAGATCCCCTGGAGAAAGGAATGGTGACTCACTCCAGTATTCTTGCCTGGAGAATCCCACGGACAGAGGAGCCTATTGAGCTACTGTCCACAGGGTCGCAAAGAGTTGGACACAACTGAGCAACGAAGCCCTTCTCCTGCTCCTTGTTCAAACCTCGTTTCTAGTGGAACAGAAAACTGACACTTTCAGTTTTCAAATATTTTGTGCCTTGGAAACATTGGATGATAGCAGCAATCTCAATTCATTAATTTTAATTCCCTCTGCTGTTTCAGCAACACAGATCATTTTGGAAAAATACAAAACACAAAACCAAAAAACACCACCCTACAGACACAGACACACACAACCCAAGGAACATTTAAGGAGAGGAAAAACCCAGAAACTAATTGGAGATGGCCAAGGTCCTGCACGAATCCCCTAAGTTCATATGTTTAAGTCCTAACATAGGGGACGGTGTTTGGAGGTGAGGATTTTGAGTGTGATTAGGTCGTGAGGGCCGGAGAAGGCGATGGCACCCCACTCCAGTACAGGGGGTCGCTAAGAGTCGGACACGACTGAGCGATTTCGCTTTCGCTTTTCACTTTCATGCTTTGGAGAAGGAAATGGCAACCCACTCCAGTGTTCTTGCCTGGAGAATCCCAGGGACAGGGGAGCCTGGTGGGCTGCCGTCTATGGGGTTGCACAGAGTCGGACACGAGTGAAGCGACTTAGCAGCAGTAGCAGCGGTAGGTCGTGAGGGCAGGGCCCTCATGAGTGGAACTTGTGGTTACAAAGGAGGCCTGAGCAAGACCCCTCATCTCTTCCAGCATGCTAAGACACAGCGAGAAGGTGTCGTCGATAAGGAAGTGGGCTCACACCAGACACGCAACCTGCCAGCACCGTGACCTTGCATTTCCAGCCTGCAGAACTGTGAGGAATCGATTCCTGTGGTTTATAAGCCACACAGTCTATGGGTCTTCGTTACAGCAGTCCGAACAGACAAAGACAGGACAGCAAGAAATATCCCCTTTTAGATTCTTAAAAGGAATAACCTTCCTGTGAAAAACTAAACCAGAGGTTGTGGATTTAGAAAATAGTACTTTTTAAAAAATACTTTTTTAAAAGTACTATTTAAAAAATAGTACTTTTCTCTGTCACAGTATCATTTTATCGTGACTAAAAATTATGTCAGCACCAGTAAATATTACCAAGCAGGTCATAATAACTTGTGGCTCGGAGTTACTCATTCATTGTTCAACAGGTATTTCTGGAATGCCTGTTTTGTGCATGGAACTGGATGCTGAGAACACAGTGGTAAGGAAGAGAGGTTTTTTAAAATACTGCTCTTTTATAAATCTACAAGGCTTTCTTGCTAATGCCTTTCATGGCCATATTCATTTCCTGGGTAATAGATGAAATCATTAATACAATTGATTCCATTTATTGTGGATTTATTTTGTAAAATAAGACCTTCTAAAAGTCTTGTCTCCATCTGATCTTCCAACTCATCATTCCAGGGAAGAGTGAGGAGCTTCAGAGCACTGAACTGGGCAAGTGTCTTCTGTGCGAGTTTCCTCACACATATAATCGGGATGATGAGAATAAAAGCTCTCCTTCATATAGGATTGCAGGAATAAAAAATAAATCAATATATGTAAAATGCTTAGAGTGGTGCTCTATGTGGAGAAAGCACAAAATAAGATTGAGCTTTAATTTTGTTTGTGAATTAACTCAGCACCTACTATGTCTTTTCTATCCTTATAAACAAACATACAAAGATTTTATGCTTTGATAATAGCTTTTTGTCTCCACGTCCCTGTCTTATTCTCTGTTTTTTAATTGAAGGATAATTGCTTTACGGAATTTTGTTGTTTTCTGCCAAACCTCAACATGAATCAGCCATAGGTACACATATATCCCCTCCCTTGTGAACCTCCCTTCCGTCTCCCCCCGCATCCCACCCATCTAGGTTGACACAGAGCCCCTGTTTGATTTTCCTGAGCCATACAGCAAATTCCCATTGGCTATCTAGGTTACATATGGTAATGTAAGTTTCCATGTTACTCGTTCCATACCTCTCACCCTCTCCTCCCCTCTCCCCATGTCCATAAGTCTCTTCTCTGTTTCTGTTTCTTCGTTGCTGCCCTGTAAATAAATCTTCAGTACCATTTTTCTAGATTCCATATATGTGGGTTAGAGTAAGATATTTATCTTTCTCTTTCTGACTCACTTCACTCAACCACCTCATCAGAACTGACTCAAATGTGTTCCTTTTTAGGGCTCAGTAATATTCCATTGTGTATATGCACCACAACTTCTTTATCCATTTATCTGTTGATGGACATCTAGGTTGCTTCCATGTCCTAGCTATTGTAAATAGTGCTGCAATGAACAATGGGATACGTGTGTCTTTTTCAATTTTGCTTTCCTCGGGGTGTACTCCTAGGAGTGGGATTGCTGGGTCATATGGAGGTTGTATTCCTAGTTTTCTAAAGAATCTCCATACTGTCTTCCATAGTGGCTGTATCAGTTTACATTCCCACAAGAGCATTCCCTTTTCTCCAAGAAAAGAGTGTTCCCTTTTCTCCACACCCTTTCCAGCATTTATTGTTTGTACACTTTTTGATGATGGCCATTCTGGCTGGTGTGAGGTGATATCTCATTGTAGTTTTGATTTGCATTTCTCTAATAATGAGTGATGTTGAGCATCTTTTTATATGTTTGTTAGCCATCTGTATGTCTTCTTTGGAACCTTGTCTTATTCTTCGCAACAGAAAATTTTCCAAAAGACAAGCTTTCCCATGATTTCCATCTGAACCCTCTGTCCTGTGTCTCCAGTCCTCTGCATATTCTGTATCGCTTTTTGCTTTCTCATTTTTGTTTATTTATTATTTATTTTTGGCTGGCCTGGGTCTTTGTTGCTGCATGCAGCCTTTCTCTACTCGCAGCGAGCATGCTCTTGATTTTGGTCTCAGTAGTTGTGGCACCTGGGGCCTAGTTTTGCCAGGGAAATGTGGAATCTTCCCAGACCAAGGATTGAAACTGTGTCCCCTGCATTGAGCTTACCCAGGTGGATCAGTGGTGAAGAATCCGCCTGCCAATCAGGAGATGCAGGTTTAATCCCTGGGTCAGGAAGATCCCCTGGAGAAGGAAATGACAACTCACTCCAGTATTCTTGCCTGGAAAACTCCATGGACAGAGGAGCCTGGCGGGCTACAATCCATAGGGTCCCAAAGTGTTGGACATGACTAAGCGACTAAGCAACAAGACCTCCAGCCACCATCCCGCTTCCCAAAGGTCGGTGGGTGAAAGCTCCAGTCTTCTAATAACTTGGTTTTTCTGGTGACCAGCCCCATCCTGAGGCTCTGTAGGGGCTCCACCCTATGTCCACTCTTTAACATAAACTTAGATGGGATGGCAGGGGGTTCATTATGAATAACAAAAGACATTCCTATCATCAGGAAATTCCTAGGACCAGGACAGCAACCAAATGCATTTCTTATTAAACCAGAGTCCCCATGCCAGATTGCCTGGGTTTGAACCCAGGTATCCGGTCCTAAGACTTCATGGTAAATAGATGGGGAAACAATAGAAACAGTGACAGACTTTATTTTCTTGGGCTCCAAAATCACTGCAGTTGGTGACTGCATCCATGAAATTAAAAGACGCTTACTCATTGGAAGAAAAGTTATGACCAACCTAGACAGCATATTCGAAAGCAGAGATGTTACTTTGCCAACAAAGGTCCATCTAGTCAAAACTATGGTTTTTCCAGTAGTCATGTGTGGATGTAAGAGCTGGACTATGAAGAAAGCTGAGTGCCAAAGAATTGATGCTTTTGAACTGTGGTGCTGGAGAAGACTCTTGAGAGTCCCTTAGATTGCAAGGATATCCAACCAGTCAATCCTAAAGGAAATCAACCCTTGAATATTCATTGGAAGGACTGATGCTGAAGCTGAAGCTCCAATACTTTGGCTACCTGATGCAAAGACTTCCTGGAAAAGACTCTGATGCTGGGAAAGATTGAAGGCAGGAGGAGAAGGGGACGACAGAGGATGAGATGGTTGGATGGCATCACTGACTCGATGGACGTGAGTTTGAACAAGCTCCGGAAGTTGGTGATGGACAGGGAAGCCTGGCGTGCTGCAGTCCATGGGGTCACAAAGAGTCGGACCCGACTGAGCGACTGAACTGACTGACCATGACTTATGAACTGTGTGACTTGGGTGCATTAAGGCATTTCCAGGTACCCCAGTTTCCTCATCTGTTAAGTGATGGTAACAAACGGTCCTATTATTATTACCAATCTAATAGGTTTGCTCTGAAGTTTAAATGGGGCTTCCCTTGTGGCTCAGCTGGTGAAGAATCCACCTGCAATGTAGGAGACCTGGGTTCGATCCCTGGGTTGGGAAGATGCCCTGGAGAACAGAAAGGCTACCCACTCCAGTATTCTGGCCTGGAGATTTCTGTGGACTGTGAATGAGTTAACAAAAGCACTTAGGATGATGCCTCCCGCTCAGGAAGCAATTTGAAGGTGTTTAATTGCTATCTAATCCCTGGCTCAGCCCACAGTAAGATAAAATTCTAAGCCCTCTGTGCCTACAGACCAAATTCCAAATGGCATTCAAGTATTTTGCAAAAGCCTCAATTTCATATTATTCCCAGCAAGTAGTTTAATAAGTGTTAGATAGAGGTGAGTTTGGTTAGCATGTCCTTTCTTCTAAATGGGGAACTTGAGGAGCATAGGTTGTGTGTGTGTGTGTGTGTGTGTGTGTCTTTGTGCAAGTGCATGAGTGACTTTTATCAAACTCCACCCTCCGTTATGCAAATATTTAGAAAGTGTATGTCTATGTTTTCAGTTATTCCTGTCAGTACAGATAAATTTCAAACCATTGCTCTCAGTAAGCATGAAGAAAAAAAAATCTTTTCAAATCTGAAACTGATGAGTGACTTTTGGTCAAGATATTTCAATAAATCCTGTTCCCCGTTGCTGGCAGAATGTCAGTATTTCCATTAGAAGATGTTATCGAATCCAGACGATATACGGTAGAGGTTACCGTGTTCCATTCATGACTCTGAATTCAAGGGTGCAGGTACCTTGGTTTCTCCCAGAGTGTGACACACTTATCAAAACAGGGATAAATCGGTTGATTCATTAAGCTGATCATCATTTGACAGCGCACAATAAATTCAAAGACCAACCCGTGCAGGAAAGTCAGGTTGTAAAAATGAATCTGTCTTACACACCCACATGTCTTTCCTGTGCAGCTATTTTTGGGACTATCTAAACCAAAAGTGAAATGGCTCAGTCGTGTCTGACTCTTTGTGACCCTGTGGACTGTAGCCTACCAGGCTCCTCCATCCATGGGATTTTCCAGGCAAGAGTACTGGAGTGGGTTGCCATTGCCTTCTCCAGGAGATCTTCCCAACCCAGGAATTGAACCCAGGTCTCCTGCATGGTAGGCAGACGCTTTACCGTCTGAGCCACCACAGACTATACAGCAGTTTAATTTACGAGGACTCAGAGAACCTTTTCAAAAATCTGCCTGGAATTTCATCCTCTGAGCTAACGACGTGCTACGTTTCTTCTAAGGAAGTTCAAGTCACTCAGATGGAGAATCTTCTTCATCAGCCTTAAATTAGCCTTGGTCCTCTCTTCGTATGGGTTCATCGTCATAATTACCTAATGAGTTTTGGGGGAAACAAAAACCTCAGGCCACACTTGTTGAGATTCCCATAGGAGATTTGGGGGGTAGAGACCAGACATTTACCATTTTTAAAGTTTTCTAGGGCATTACAATCAGGCTTCCCTAGTGGCTCAGCAGTAGAGAATCCACTTGGCTTTCCAGCTGGTGCTAGTGGTAAAGATCTTGCTTGCCAACGCAGGCAACATAAGAGATGTGAGTTTGATCCCTGGGTCAGGAAGACCATGCCCTCTGGAGGAGGGCATGACAATCCACTCCAGTAATCCTGCCTGGGAAACCCCATGGACCAAGGAGCCTGGCAGGCTGCAGGCCACAGGGTCGCAAAGAGTCAGACACGACTGAGCGACTAAACAACAACAAACAGGAGGTTATAATCATTAGAATTAGAAGCCACTGCTCTCTCAACGATCTGTTACTTCACAGAAGCGCAGGAGGTGAGGTCTGGGGATACCCAGCCTCCCCCGAGACACCCCTTTACCAAGGACTCTTCCCTCATCCACAAGGCGTAGGTCTTGACCAGCGGAGTTTTAATGCTGGACTTTCTTCCAGGCCATGGAGATTTGACCGAGGGAAGGATTGTGGCATAAGCCGGGCCAACTTTTTTCTCTTATTTTATTTAAATTGAATCACTGAGACTGACAGAGCTGGAGCAGGGGACACAGAGGAGCAGAATCTCGGAGGGCCACGTGACTGCTGGGTTCCTAAGATGACCCTGGTTCACACCTTTCCTGATGCCCACGCTCTTCAACTTCCCTTGAATTCTGCAAAACGCTCTGCATTACCCACTGGGTGGCTTAAAACAATTGGAATTTATTGTCTCCCAGCTCTGGTGGCCAGAAACGTACCATCAAGGTGTCGGCAGGCTTGGTTCCTTCTGATGGCTCTGAGGGAAAACCCTTCCCCTGTGTCTCTCCTGGTTTCTGGTGGCTGCCTGCAATCCATGGCATGTTCACGTGGCCCCGTTTCCTACAGCTCGCACGTACACACTGTCTCCTGGCTGCCACGGGGCACCAGCGTTTCCCCCATCCTCCTCCATGGGAGTCTCTATTTCCCCAGCCACCCCCAGCGCGTGTGGTCTGCGGTATCTTCTCCACCTCAGAGACAGCTGATCCTGCTGGACACCGTGGTCATTCTCACGGGTGGTGCCCCTCTCCCCTGTCTCTCTGTCCCCTGCCCCCACAAGCCTTCCCACATGTGCAGAAACTTGTCTCCTGCAGGAAGAAAGACCAGCAAGAGGGTTAACCCCAGGGACGGGAGCAGATTTCCTTTTTTTATTTGACATACTTCTTTTGTTGCTGATTTTAAAATAATTTCAAACATACAGAAGCATTTCAAGAACAGAAGAAACTCCCTTGAACAGTTTGAGAGTAAGTGACTGATATGGTACCCCATCACCCCTCAATGTTTTAGTTCGTAATTTCTACAAACAAGGACGTTCTCCTACCTGAGCAAAATGGTCACCATCAAAATCAGGAAGTTAACACTGAAACCCTCATACCATGTAATCCATAGATTTCATGCAAGCACCTTCTTTTCTCTATGATCACATATTGAATCTTCTTTGATGCTTTCCTCGATGTTTGCTACTTGAGGGAAAATACAGATTATCTTTATTTAAAATGTGTCCTTCACGTTGTTCTTGAGCAAACAAGGTGAGAGTTTCCCGGAACAGGTGGGAACACATGAGTAAGGGTGGAACATAAGCATTGTCTCAGATCTCAAGGCTCCATGGAAGGAAGTTTGGGCTGGGATCCCTGGAGAAGGACTCGAGTCCTCCACCCCCACTCAGTTGCTTTCCCTTTTTATAGAGCAAGCATTTGCGTGGCCTTCCGATGGGGACACAATGCCTGCCTGAGCATCAGGCAGTCCTAAGTTAGGTGGCAGCTGTTCAGGGAGCGAGTCTGCAGTGCCTGCTGCCAGCACCTGTTGACCTGGGGGAAGTTGCCTTTGGACACAGCCCCTCCTGCTGGGGGGTGGGGAAGTTCTGACCCATTCAGATTGTTGCCAGGCAACCTAAGTCTTCAGGGTCAGACGGTCCTGTCTGTCTTACCACAAGTATATAGACAGTTTGTAAAGAAAAGGAGAGTTTAGATTGTTGAGGGAATGTTGCATGCGTGCGCTCAGTCGTGTCTGACTCTTTGGCAACCCCGTGGACTGTAGCCCACCAGGCTCCTCTGTCCATGGGATTCTCCAGGCAAGAATGCTGGAGTGGGTTTCCATGCCCTCCTCCAGGGGATCCTCCCGATCCTGGGAACCTGTGTCTCCTGCATCTCTGGCATTGCAGACAGATTCCTTACCGCTGAGCCACTGGAGAAGCCCCGCTGCTGTTGCTTCTGCTGCTAAGTCGCTTCAATCGTGTCCGACTCTGTGAGACCCCATAGACAGCAGCCCACCAGGCTTCCCCGTCCCTGGGATTCTCCAGGCAAGAACACTGGAGTGGGTTGCCATTTCCTTCTCCAATGCGTGAAAGTAAAAAGTGAAAGTGAAGTCACTCAGTCGTGTCCAACTCTTCATGACCCCATGGACTGCAGCCTCCCAGGCTCCTCCATCCATAGATTTTCCAGGCAAGAGTACTGGAGTGGGGTGCCATTGCCTTCTCCGGGAGAAGCCCCGAGGGAACATTAAATAGGACTTTTTTTTTTCCTCTCTTCCTTCCATGGTTGTTCCCAAAGATTACAGATTTGAAGCAACTTTTAGATGGTCTGCACACATAGTCCCTGCAGGAGAGACCACTGGAATAAGCACCCCCAGAGCCAATGCTGCGCTGACATTGTCATGAATGAGGAGTAGCTTCAGGGGAGTGTGGTGATTTATAATCTACTCTTTACAAGATGCAGAAATAGAGCTACTCAAGTGATTTACATTGAATAACTCCACAAAATTCTTTATCTTTTCTTTTTTGCTCTACTGTGTGGCATGCAGGATCTTAGTTCCCCAACCAGGTGTTGAAACTGCACCTTCTACAGAGTCTAAACCACGGACTGCTAGGGAAGTCCCCACAAAATTCTTTAACCATTTAATCATTTAGGGCTGCGGTTTCAGCATTTCACCTTGATCATATCTAAATCCATCCTTACCACTGCCATAGGAAATCTTCCCTTTAGACCCGTGTATCCAACATGGTAGCTATGAGTCACATACGGTTGGTTATACATATTACAGTTATAATACACTAATTTAAATGAAGAGTTTAGTTTCTCAGTCACACGAGCCGCATTTCAAGTGTTCAAGGGTCATATGCAGAAAGTTCTATTGGAGAGTGCTGTTGACTTTTGCCAGGAAATAAAATCTTGAAATGTCCAAATCCTGTCAAAAGCCTGTTTAGGCAAAGCAATATTTGCAGAAGACTGATGGAAGAGGGCCCATTCCTCTGATTTCACTCTAGCCTCAAATCAAACAAGATCATCAACAGCATTTTTGGATCCCAGCGTCTTGGCTCTCACCAAAACTGCTTTCAGTGAGACCCATTTTGGGATTTTGTCCAAGAACTCATTAACCTATCCCCTTGTGTACTGCCATGCCAGAAAGTGAAGAGCCACTCAAGGATGCTGGGGACCTGTCAAATGGATACAAGTGCCTGTTTAATGGAGCATTTGCCGGTCAATCAATCTGGGAGAAATTGAGCAGCAAAATAGGTTAGGAGAAAGTGGATTCAAGAATAAGCCCAGCATGGAAATGAGTCCACACCGATGTGTGGAGGAGGACGCTGTACTGGAAAATGCCAACGGTGAATGCAGAAGGCTTGATGAACTGAGAACATCACCGCTGAACGCTCTCCATGGTCATAGCAGTTTCAAAAAAGAATCAGCAACAGAAACTAGTGGGAGAAAGTTGGAACAAAACATTTGCTGATGATCAAAGTATCTCGTTACAAATTATTTCTTAATTATGAAAGTAAGAAATAGTGTGACTTCGGGGACTTCCCCGGTGGTCCAGTGGTTAGGACTCCATGCTTCCACTGCAGGAGGTGTGGATTCAACCTCTGGTGGGGGAACTAAGATCTCACATGCCACGCAGTGCAGCCAGAAAAAGAAAAGAAATAGGATTTCACAGTGGAGAAACCTGGCAGATAGCACCTCACACAAGTGTTCAGAGTTGACATCATCAGGATGGGAAGGGTAGGGATTCTGTATCTCCTGAAGGGTCACACCGAGAACACAATACTACCGAGATTCTCATGCCAAAGTTTATCCTGAATACAATCATGAAGAAACACTGGACAAACCAAAATCCCGTGACCCTTTCCAAATATCTGGCCCGTACTGTTCAGAAATGTCAAGGTCTTGCAAGATAAAGAAAGACTAGAAGTGTTCCAGATGAGAGAGCAAGGAGACAAGGTAACAAAGTACAAGCCTGATCCTAGATTGGGTCCTGGGACAGAAAATTTTGTTCTTTGTTATAAAGGACATTCGAGGAAAATGATGAAATCTGAAATGATCTCTATATTAGGTGATAGTGGTGTATCAATGTTAATTTCTTGATTTTGATCAGAGCACTGTGGTTATGTTAACACAACATCCTTGTCCTTGAAAATACACGCCGAAGTATTTAGGAATAAAGGCTCATATATGTATATGTGTATGTATATATGTATAGAGAAATAGAGAGATGGGGTGGAGAGGGAGGAAAGAGCAGGGAGAGAGAAAGAATGATAACGCATATATGATAAAATACAACAAAGGCAACATTTGGAGAGTTTGGGTGAAAGTATAATGGACATTGTACTGTTTTTGCCATTTTTCTCTAGTTCCGAAATTAATTCAAAATGGAAATAAAAAAATAATCTGACTTCATAAGATTATTTTTTAATTTCCATTTTGAATTAATTTGGGGGAAGTTTAAACTTCTCTGCTTTCCTGCTGTGAAACTTAATATGAGAACGTTCTTAGAGAGTTAAAAGCTAGAAAAGCTTTGATTTCCCCCAAACACTGTATCATTTCTCATTTTACCCATTAAAAGACTAAACTTCTGGCTAACTACAGCAAACATATAGGACCCGATAGGAAATGCTCTGTGTTCTATTTATCCCCATTGGTTCTGTGCTTTTTATCTTTTCCTCATCCTGAAGTCTTTTGGTTGTCTGCTTGTCTATAAGTCGTCTGCCACAAATCCTCCGTGGTCTGAGCCAGCAGATACGTAACAACTCCAGTTTCAGCATGACTAGGTTCTAGACCCTGTTCTCCATGCTGTCCATCCTGTCTTACTTAATGTGCACACGACCCCACCAGATGGTTGCTCCCACTTCTCTCCCCATTTTGCAAATGGGTAGACTGAAGCCCAAAGGTGTTAAGGAGAGCACAGGCTGATGAGTTTAGGAAGCAGAGGAATCAAAGGTTAAACCTAGGCCGTCGGTCCCCATGACTGCAGCTGTTAACAAAGAGGAACCTTAATGTTTTGTCAAAGGTGAGAATCAGAGAGCAGGAGGTCATTTCACTTATGCACAGAGATCTTCTCTGCGCGGTTTGTTCTCAAGCAAGAGTTAAACCATCTTGGAAATAAATATAAAATTACCATGTGGAAATACAGCATAAGAAAGAGAGAACTACCTGAAGAGTTCAGTTACATTCATGGATACTCTGATGTATGATATTGGAGAAGAACTGGGTCACATTAGAAAAAAAATGGGAAGAGAGTCACAAATATGGCAAAGATGTTAAAGTGGTAGCATTAGTCGTGATTCCGCACTGCTCCCCCCCATAGCTGTTTAGGGAAAAAAGATACAAACGGCAAAGTTAAAACTATCTGTAAGGTGAGAGAGTGAGTAGAAAAATGCAGCTTTGGGATCAACTGTTGAAGTGAAGTAACATCGCTCAGTCGTGCCTGACTCTTTGCGACCCCGTGGACTGTAGTTTACAAGGTTCCTCTGTCCATGGAATTTTCCAGGCAAGAGTACTGGAGTGGGTTGCCATTCCCTTCTCCAGGGGATCTTCCTGACCCAGGGATTGAACCCAGGTCTCCCGCATTGCGGGCAGACGCTTTACCATCTGAGCCACCAGGGAAGAACCTACTAATGATAATCAAAACAGCCGATGTGCATTAGCTGGTCAGCTCCGGACATCTCACCCAGCACCCATGATGGCACATCAGAGTCCCAGGAGCCCAAAGAGGAGGCTTCTTCTGGCGTAAAGATGGGGAATTCAAGGGCTAGGAAAAACACCTCGTTCTCTCTTCCTGGAATAAACTCACCCCCTTTACCTGGCCATTGCCAAACTAGAGCGAGACCTTCCTGTCAATCTATCTCAGCAGACCCTGATTTTTCCTCCATAAAATTTACTGTAAGTTGTAATTACAAGCAAAAGCACTTCTGTTTATTTTCAACATAAAACCTTGTGCAGACAGAAACAAAGCTATACTCAGAACCAAAGAAATGAACCCCAGAAACAGAGTCTGGCCACAGTCGTACATAGAGAAACCAGTTAGTGAATTTTCCAGCGTTATCACTGAAAGTCATGTGTCCTAGGAAACCCCAAAGTAACTTGGTTGTTGTGCTGTGCTCAGTCGCGTCTGACTCTGTGACGCCCTGGACTGTGGCCTGCCAGGCTCCTCTGTCCATGGGATTCTCCAGGCAAGAATACTGGAGTGCATTGCTAATACTGGAGCACCCTGCTCCAGGGACTCTTCCCCACCCAGGGATAGAACATGTATCTCCTGTGTGTCCTGCATTGCAGGCAGACTGTTTACATTAAGCCACCAGGGAAGCCCAAGTAACTTTACCATTCTGTTGTTTATCTTTGCTGCAAGATCACTGCTGGTACATACAGGCAACTCTGTGACCCCTAAGAAGGGAGGATCCCTCCTTTTGGTAGACCAACCGGAAAAGCATTTTCCTTCTCCCATGCTGGTGGAAGGTGTCAGGGAGCTGGGCCAGGCAGCTTGGTGATCAGCGTGGGATTTTAACCCAACCTGAGGCCTGTGCAAGGCATAAACACACATGATGGCCTTGCTTGCAGGCATCACAAACTTCATAGCCAAGGGCCCTGACCCATGGCTAGGTTTATTTGCCTTATTTTAAATATATTTTAATCAGCTATGTTTGAATTCAGGAGGCCCAATCTAAAAATACAGATTTTGGACTTTTCTTGAAAGACCTAGTGATATTCCACTTTCCTTCTCCCATGGCAATTACAGGCTGGGGTCAAGCCGTGCTGCTAACTTCTTGCTCTGCAGACCTGTGTGCTCCCATCACCCCAGCGGTCTCGGACTCAGAGACCCAGTAGAAAGTGTCCTTCCTTAATGCTTTGTATTGCTTTTCCTAAAGTCGACCAGCTTCATTCATATTGTGCCTGACCAGCCACTGCATTCTTTTAAGCGTCCAGTCCTTGTTACCATCTGTCTCTCCTTTGATCATGCGGCTTCCCGGGTGGCTCAGATGGTAAAGCGTCTGTCTGCTATGTGGGAGACCCAGTTCGATCCTTGGGTTGGGAAGATCCCCTGGAGAAGGGAATGGCAACCCACTCCAGTACTCTTACCTGGAAAATTCCATGGATGGAGGAGCCTGGTGGGCTACAGTCCGTGGGGTCGCAAAGAGTCAGACATGACTGAGTGACTTCACTTTCTTTTCTTTTCTCCTTTGATCACAAGGTGACACACTGCAGCAAGTTCAAACCTTACAGCGTCTTGGTTCTTGGTTGGAGGACAAAAAGCAAGAGCATCTCTCTGAGTCCTACTGTATTTCACTGTTTACTATCTGCTCTTAGTAGTGCTAGACCAGGGCTTCCCAGGTGGCTCAGTGTAAAGATTCTGCATGTCAATGCAGGAGCTGCACGGACACAGGTTCGATCCCTGGGTTGGGAAGATCCCTCCTCCGTGTTGGAAGAAATGGCAGGCCCACTCAGGATTCTTGCCTGGATAATCCCATGGACAGAGGAGCCCGGTGCGCTACATTTCTTAGGGTTGCAGAAGAGTCAGACGCAACTGAAGTGACTGAGCACTCATGCACGCACGTAGGGCCGGACCAAACCTCACAATAGCATGGGGTTACCTTGAATGTTGCATTTCTGGGCTTCCTATTGTTTGCAGTCTCACACTGTTCGCATCTTTAGGGTGATGGTGGCTTGAAGAAAGGATAATGGATTTGCATTGTGTGTAGATTTCAGGGAGAGTTAGGTTTCTAGGAGGATACTGTTCTTGAGCTATTTTTAGGGGAGGGTGAAGGAACCCAGGAGCCGGATGACTATTTCAGACTGAGGGGCTGGGACAAGGAGGGACAAACTGTGCTCAGGGTGAGGATGGAGAGCAACTGCCTGGCACTCCTGAGGACGTTCTGGGCTGTGTCTTTCTCTTCTTCTGTACCTATTTGTGATGCACATCTCCTACCAGCACTCAGCCAGAAAGATTTGCTGAAATAAAGGCCATTTGTCCTCATGGCTGAATGCCAACTTGTAGGGCTCTCCCAAGGAATATGAAACAAGAAAATGAATTCATTCTAGAGAAGGCAGACCTGACTTTGATCCCCTATGGGGTTGGACACTCCCTGGTTTTCAGTAGATGTCCAGAAGCCAGCAAGGTCAGGCTCGCCAGTTTTCCAGAACTGCCAGGAGAGTACAAGCCTTCCAGAAGCCACTATGTATGTGAAGGTGTCTCTCTCTCTCTCTTTTTAAATCAAATACATATTTAATTAAGCAATATTACCCAAACAAAATGTAAGCACATGTTCAATTATCATGTTCCGTATTTCAGAGAAGAGGCATTAAGCATTTATGGTTTATTTACAAACATATCTAGGATGCTGAGTTTAAAGGATTGATCCTTTTAAGAGACTGCACCTCTTAATATGTTCCTCTTCCTATCTGTCTCATGGATTACTTTTTAAGCAGTTGGTGTCTTACTATAAAGAAAGGTGCAGCAAATTCAGACCCAAAGAACAAAGTCATCATAGCTAGTAACCTCCACTTGTTTTCCACTGAAAATGGTATATTCTTCCCTGGACCCTCCTCATAGTGGCTCCGATGAACCACAGAGGTTGTGAACCCCTGGATGCTCTGTTCCAACATAGTGCTGTTGGACGCTCTACAAAAGATCCAGAGACCGGAGGCGGAAGAAATGGCGGCTGCAAACCTACCACTCCTTGCCTCATGACCTTGCTCCTCTAACTGCCAAGGTGTCTCTTTTTGAATTGAGGAAGAAGCTTGCTGGTCAGCACGGTGCATTGGGCAGGTACTTGGAAGAACCAAAAGGCTGTCTATTTGTGAAACTTGAAAGACACAGGCCTGGGCAAGTGACAGGCGATCAGGAATGAATGGATCCACTGTAAAATGGGAATGAAAACGCTGTGTGGAGATGGACAGGGCTGCGACTCACTGGGCATAAAGGTCAGTTATTAAGGAGAAGCTTTGATGTGCGGGTAAGTAGAGAAATGGGACCGCTGAGGTGGAAACAGATGGGAGGTCAAAGAAGGGATTTTCTTGTTTGAGAGGAGAGAGAACACGCTTGTTGGCAAAAGGGAAGGATCTAGTAGACAGCAACTGATGCTGCGGGGAGAAAGAGGTGACGGCAGTGTCCTGGAGAGCGAGAGAGGCACCGGGATTTGGAACCTACAAGGGGAGGTGAGCCTTGGCTAGGATGAGGATCTTTTTTACTTGGTGCAGCAGTGAACACAGGTGGACCTGAGTACAGCTGCAACCCGGGTCGCATGACGGTGGGAGATGCGTTACGTTAAGCAAGTGGTCTCCGCCCAGACTGAGGAGTGGCATTTAATCAACGTGGAACTTAGGACATGGGCAGGTGGGAGGAGGGGGAAGGGAAGTGGGAAATTGTGAGGTTTCCTAGGAGCATTTGGTTCAGTGGTAAAGAATCTGCCTGCCAAGCAGGAGGTGCAAGAGACATAGGTTCGATCCCTGGGTTGGGAAGATCCCTGGAGGAGGAAAGGGGAACCCACTCCAGTAAGCTTGCCTGGGAAATCCCATGGACAGAGGAGCCTGGCAGGCTCCAGTCCATGGGGTGGCAAAGAGTTGGACACGACTTAGGGACTAAACAACAAGAATAAAGTAGCACGTGGGCACTGAGCGTCTAAAGCACAGAGGAGGGACAGAGGGAGGGGGGGACCCCAGCGGGGAAACACATTTCTCTCTCTGTGGTTTTACTGAGGCTGCCTACACCAGTGCTGAGCTGATGAATAGTCCTGGAATCTTTGACATGAGTGCCCACAGACTGCCTCTTCCTGATCTAAACTGGAATGCCTCTCAGAAACCAACTTCTGCTGAGTTATCAATGAAGATCAAGAAAGAATAATCCTCAGTGGGGAGAGAAGTTAAGACAAGTGCTGGGGAACCTACCTCGGCCCCATGGCCCAGGGAGGAGGGTCAGAGTCCATGTCACCTGGGAATGACTCAGATTCCAGCACGCCTCTGCAGCCGGGCCTGGGACTGGGGCCTTGGGGAGACGCCGGACAGGCTTTGCCAACTGAACACTGTCACTCAGCAGTTCTTTCACTGATCGATGAAACCACACATAGGGAAGAGACATTATTGAAGGGTGAGATTTAGGGAAAGTGGAGCAAGAAATGCTAAACTGATCATTGGAATGCTTTAGAATGACTTCCTCCTTTTGCCAGCAGAATCGCTATGTGGGCTGCAAAACGGAGTATATTTCTGTTTTTTAATCACTGACTCGGCCCAGTAGTAAAGAAGGGATTCTGCCGTAAAGCTTGATATGGTCAGAATGACTCAGAGGGGCAGCTCAGGTGGGAAGCAGTGGGACACTGCTTGTTAAGGACAGCTTGTTAAAGACACGGGAAGCTTAAATAGGACTTCCCTGGTGGTTCAGACGGTAAAGTGTCTGTCTACAATGCGGGAGACCAGGGTTCAATCCCTGGTTTGGGAAGATCCCTTGGAGAAGGAAATGGCAATCCACTCCAGTACTATTGCCTGGAAAATCCCATGGACAGAGGAGCCTGGTAGGCTACAGTCCATGGGGTCGCAAAGAGTCAGACACGACTGAGTGACTTCACATTCACCAAAAACACAGGAAGCTTAAATAACGTGCACAATTCTGCTCTAAATGCGAAGGAAAGTAAAAATGTCAAGCAAGGATCCATTTGTTGACAATGCAAGTGGTAGAATGTGTTTCTCACCATCTCTTAATGAACTGTAGGACTCTATTGGATAAATTGTATCAGAATAAAGCACCCTGGACATGGTCTGGTTGACTGGTTCGTTAGAATTCACTCCTATTGACTTTCTGTATCTTTGGTCCCATCTAAGCACTGTTCTGGTTAAATACAGGATTATTTGATCAGATTCCATTGCAGTCCTCACAGGCATTCAAGGCAAGCCCCAATTTAGGATTTGGAAAAGTGGTTTTCAATTTTTTTTTTAGAAAATAAAACTCACAGTACATTTTCTATCACAGCCCAGTGTGTAAATACTCACTGGTTCTAAAGCAAGCTGGAAATGTCCCACAGACCATTATCTACTCTTAGAATGTATATTGTATTCTGATCTATTCTACTCTGTTCATTAAAAAAAGATCTGTTGGAAGCCTGCAAGATTGAATTTATACCCACTCATGCATTGGGTTGTGAACCAGTTAAAAAAAACACAGGTCTGAAAAAATGTATTAGTCAAACTAAATCAAACCAAACAAACATATAGATATCAAGACCAGAGTAGCAGTTACCAGAGGGGCAGGGGTCTCGGGTGGGGAGGGCAGAATGGGTCAGGGTCTCTACTGTACGGTGATGGATGCAAGCAAACTAAATTTCTGGTGGTGAGTAGGCTGTAGGGTATACAATTTGCATGATTTTCCTTAAGAACTTCAGTAAAAGCTTTTTTTTTTTTCCTTTTAACAAATCAAGTTGCAAGTTCATTGAGATTCAGTTCAGTTTCTCAGTCCTGTCTGACTCTTTGCCATCCCATGGACTGCAGCACCCCAGGCTTCCCTGTCCATCACCAACTCGCAGAACTTGCTCAAACTCATGCCATCGAGTTGGTGATGTCATCCAACCATCTCGTCCTGTGTCGTCCCCTTCTCCTCCTGCCTTTAATCTTTCCCAGCATCAGAGTCTTTTCAAATGAGTCAGTTCTTCGCATCAGGTGGCCAAAGTATTGGAGTTTCAGCTTTAGCATCAGTCCTTCCAATGAATATTCAGGACTGATTTCCTTTAGGATGGACTGGTTGGATCTCTTTGCAGTCCAAGGGACTCAAGAGTTTTCTCCAACACCACAGCTCAAAAGCATCAATTCTTCAGCGCTCAATTTTCTTTATAGTCCAACTCTCACATCCATACATGACTACTGGAAAAACTATAGTTTTGACTAGATGGACCTCTGTTGGCAAAGTAATGTCTCTGCTTTTAATATGCTGTCTATGTTTGTCATAGCTTTTCTTCCAAGGAGCAAATGTCTTTTAATTTTATGGCTGCAGTCACCATCTGCAGTGATTTTGGAGCCCCCCCAAAATAAAGTCTCTCACTATTCCATTTCCATTGTTTCCTCATCTATTTGCCTTGAAGTAATGGGTTGGATGCCATGATGTTAGTTTTTTGAATGTTGAGTTTTAAGCCAACTTTTCCACTCTGCTCTTTAGTTCTTCTTCACTTTCTGCTACAAGGGTGGTGTCATCTGCATATCTGAAGTTATTGATCTTTCTCCCGGCAATCTTGATTCCAGCTTGTGCTTCATCCAGCCAGGCATTTTGCATGGTGTACTCTGCATATACATTAAATAAGCAGGGTGTCAATATACAGCTTTGACGTGTACTCCTTTCTCAGTTTGGAACCAGTCTGATGTTCCATGTCCAATACTAACTATTGCTTCTTGACTGCATACAGATTTCTCAGGAGGCAGATAATGTGGTCTGATATTTCCATCTCTTGAAGAATTTAAGACAGTTTGCTGTGATCCACACTGTCAAAGGATTTGCCGTAGTCAATAAAGCAAAAGTAGATGTTTTTCTGGAATTCTCTTGCTTTTTCTATGATCCAATGGATGTTGGCAATTTGATCTCTGGTTCTTCTGCCTTTTCTAAATCCAGCTTGAACATCTGGAAGTTCATGGTTCACGTACTGTTGAAGCCTGGCTTCATTTTGAGCATTACTTTGCTAGTGTGTGAGATGAGTGCAATTGTGTGGTAATTTCAGCATTCTTTGACATTGTGTTTCTTTGGGATAGAAATGAAAACTGACCTTTTCCAGTCCTGTGGCCACTGCTGAGTTTTCCAGATTTGCTGGCATATTGAGTGGAGCACTTTCACAGCATCATCTTTTAGGATTTGAAACAGCTCAACTGCCTTCACCTCCTCTAGCTTTGTTCATAGTGATGCTTTCTAAGGCCCACTTGACTTCACATTCCAGGATGTCTGGCTCTAGGTGAGTGATCACACCATCGTGATTATCTGGGTCATGAAGATATTTTTGCATAGTTCTTCTGTGTATTCCTGCCCCTTCTTCTTAATATCTTCTGCTTCTGTTATGTTCATACCATTTCCTTTATTTTGCCCATCTTTGCATGAAATGTTCCCTTGGTATCTCTAATTTTCTTGAAGAGATCTCTAGTCTTTCCCTTTCTATTGTTTTCCTCTATTTCTTTGCATTGATCACTGAGGAAAGCTTTCTTATTTCTCCTTGCTGTTCTTTGGAACTCTGCATTCAGATGGGTATATCTTTCCTTTTCTTTTTTGCCTCTAGCTTCTCTTCTTTTCTCAGCTACTTGTAAGGCCTCCTCAGACAACCATTTTTCCTTTTTGCATTTCTTTTTCTTGGGGATGGTCTTGATCACTGCCTCCTGTACAGTGTCATGAACCTCCATCCATAGATCTTCAGGCACTCTGTCTATCAGATCTAATCCCTTGAATCTATTTGTCACTTCCACTGTATAATCATAAGGGATTGATTTACGTCATACCTGAATGGTCTAGTGGTTTTCCCTTTCTTCGATTTAAGTCTGAACTTGGCAATAAGGAGTTCATGATCTGAGCCACAGTCAGCTCCTGTTCTTGTGTTGTTGTGTTTTTTTTGCTGACTTTATAGAGCTTCTCCATCTTTGGCTGCAAAGAATATAATCAATCTGATTTTGGTATTGACCATCTGGTGATGTCCATGTGTAGAGTCATCTCTTGTGTTGTTGAAAGAGGGTGTTTTCTAAGACCAGTATGTTCCCTTGGCAAAACTCTGTTAGCCTTTGCCCTGCTTCATTCTGTACTCCAAGGCCAAATTTGCCTGTTGCTCTGGATATCTCTCGACTTCCTACTTTTGCATTCCAGTCCCCTATGATGAAAAGGACATCTTTTTTGGTGTTAGTTCTAGAAAATCTTGTAGGTCTTCATTGAATTGTTCAACTTCAGCTTCTTCAGCATTAGTGGTTGGGGTATATACTTGGATTACTGTGGTATTGAATGGTTTGCCTTGGAAATGAACAGATCATTCTGTCGTTTTTGAGATTGCACCCACGTACTGCATTTTGGATTCTTTTGTTGACCATGATGGCTACTCCATTTCTTCTAAGGGATTCTTGCCCACAGTAGTAGATATAATGGTCATCTGAATTAAATTCGCCCATTCCAGTCCATTTTAATTCACTGATTCCTAAAATGTCGATGTTCACTCTTGCCATCTCCTGTTTGACCACTTGCAATTTACCTTGATTCATGGACCTAGCATTCCAGGTTTCTATGCAATATTGGAATCACTGAGATTACCTTACATTTATAGGATAATTTAGGGAGAATTGGTATTTCAAAAAACCAAATTTATTTCATTTGCTCAGGTCAAAAGCTTTGGAGTCCTTATTGATGCATGTCTATTCATTTCTCCCACATCCTTCATCTGATCTGTGAGCAAGCCCTGTGGCAGTTCTCTCAACGCACATTCAGAAGCTGATCACTGCTCACCCACCTCTACCCCCTCACCCTAGTTCAAGCCATTGATATCTCCACCCACATTTCTGCAGGCTTCCCTCCTGGCTCAGGTGGTAAAGAATCTGCCTGCAATGCAGGAGTCCTGGGTTCGATCCCCACTTGAGGAAGATCCCCTGGGGAAGGAAATGGCCAGCCACTCCAGTGCTCTTGCCTGTAGAATTCCATGGACAGAGGAGCAGGAAAGGCTGTAGTCCATGGAATTGCAAAGAGTCGGACACGATTGTGCAACTAGCTTCCACTTTCATTTTTCCACATTTCTGCAACAGCTTCCCCACTGGTCTCTCCCTGACTTCCAACTTCAGTTCATTCCCAACACTAAAGCCACAATAAATAGTTCAAACAAAGGTCATCCTGTCTCACTCCTCAGCTCAGAGCCCTCTGTGTGATGGAGTATTATTCAGTCATGAAAAAGAGGAAATCCCGCCATTTACAACAACACAGATAGAATTGAGGGCATTGTGCTGAATGAAATGCCAGATAGACTAAGACAACTATGGTGTGGTGTGTATGTGGAATCTGAAAAACTCAAATGCACAGAAGCACACGGTAGATTGGTGGCTGCTGGGGGCTGGAGGGTTGGGAAAATGGGGAGATGCTGGTCCAAGGGAACAAAGTTCCAGCTATAAGATGAGTAAGTAATGTCCAGCATGGTGACTGTACTTAACAATGCTGATTTCATTCTTGAATGTTGGTAAGAGAATAGATCTTAAAATGTTTTCACCACACATAAAAATAATTATGTGAAGAGATGGAAGTGTTAAATATGTGTATATAAATGTATATGTGTTGATAAGTGTATCAAACCACAATGTTATATGTCAATTACAGCTCAACAGAGCTGGGGGGAACCCCTCTTGAGGCTGTCCACCTTACTCTGAGTAAAAAACAGACTTGGAGGAAAAGATAGAAACTCGGGGAAATTTTAACAGATGGCATTTGTCAGCAATTAGTGGGAGTGAAGCTTCTCTTTTAGCAGATGGGTGGATGTTCTTGTAACCAAACTCTATGATTTCTTCGTTATCATGGAGACTTTGAATAAATAACCACCACCAATTTAAAACTGTATCTTTGAGCAGCCCCTGGAAGGGAAGGAATATTTAGTGTATTCACATATCGAATGAAATGGCCAACTTGTAAATCCTAGATTTAGTGATCTTCAGAGACACAGGACAGAAAGACGAAAAGGTTTCACTTAATTTCATTCACGTTTGTGCTTAAAAAAAAAAAAATCATTCTATTGGGTAGAATTTGAAAAGCATGTGATTTTAAGAGTTCAAAGCAGACAGGGAAAAGCATATAGGAATTTATCAAGAGTTTGCTGCCACTGAAACCTCAGAGGCACTGATTTTCCCAGGATACAAGGTCTGAGTCTTAAGTATGTTCCTTCACCAAATGAGGTGGGTAGTGACTCAGGACACTGACTGTGCTCTGTCAAAACACACACATTACCACTTTGCAGTCAGAGCAGAATGAAGCGCTAGAGGACAGGATTCTTCAGTCTACACTCGGGGCGGTAAGGCTGGTCCCTTGCAATTCCACACAGGAAAACCTTTCTCCTTATCTCCTGGGCTCTAAATGCCGTCATCAATTAAAGCTTTCGAGGTTAATTTCTAACCACTTAATCATGAAGCAAGACGTTTCTCATCTGTATCCTCCGCTCTCTCACTGGGACAGTTTATTCCTTACTTTATAACTTGCATTCTCTTTTATGAAAGAAGAAAGAACCGATCATACAGAACTGTTTGTGGTTTCAACTATCAAGAAGTGTCCCAACAGGCCCAATCTTTGTGGGAGCCACAGAAATAGATCTTTTATAGCATCCAGAAGGACATAGAGAAATGTGCAAGGTCACTTCAAATTCCCCAGCTGCCAGTAATAACAGAGGAACAAGGGCTGGGACAGGGATGCTTCTTGTCTGTTTTATCACCACCATAGGTGGCTCAGACGGTAAAGAATCTGCCTGCGATATGGGAGATCTGGGTTCGATCCCCGGGTTGGGAAGATCTCCTGGAGAAGGGAATGGCTGCCTATGCCATTTTCTGGCCTGGAGAATTTCACAGAATGTATCGTCTATGTGGTCGCAAAAAGTTGGACATGACTGAGGACTTTCACTTTCATACTTTGATAAGCAGATTATAATTTGTCAAAGTTTTTTTCTTAAAAATATTGGCTGCACTGGGTCTTAGCTCTGGCACATGGGATCTAGTTCTCTTACCGGGGATCGAAGAACCTGGGTCCCTGGTACTGGGAGGGCAGAGTGTTAACCACTGGATCACTAGGTACAGATGGTGTTTGTCAGCAATTAGTGGGAACTTAAGGTTTTCAACTTTTACTTAACTTTTTAGACTCTAGGTATTGCTTACTCTCTTCAGCTCATTTAAAAAAAATATATATTTTTTTTGGTCCAACATTTTGCACCGTTTCTAGGTGGATGCTACATCTTGCATTTGTAAGTCAGTGCAGTTATAAAGCCAACATTTCTCTCTTAGTTTATTTTGGAAACTGGATTGATAGAGGAAACCCAGGAAGAAAATGATCATTCCTTTAGAAATGGTGGGAAAGTTGATAATTTTATGTTCAGTTCTTACCCATATGAAATTAAAGCTATTAAAATTATTTATCTATTTATTCAGGTATTAGCTCTTAGGTGTTCTCTTCAGTTCTTCATATAAGCTAAAACTGTCTTGCAAGGATTTTCACATTACAAATTTACAAAGTCATTAAAAAACCCTACTCTAAATCAAATGTTTTGCTCTTTTCCCATTATACTATGCAATGTGGCTAACTGGTCTTCAGGAAGAAGGCAAAAATCAACAACGAACCTTCTTAGCACTTTGAAAGGCAGGCTCATTTTGTCTTTTTGAAAATTAACAGCCTTCATGTAAAATTTGTTTCATCTTTTATATGCTCTCAGCAGTGGCTTTCAAACTTGTTTCACCGTTACTGACTTTAAGAAATAAATTTTACATAATACTTAAGCATCACAGAATACCTTACATGTCATATCCACTGGTATTTTCTTTAATTCCCTAGTTTCATGGAGGGCAATTTTCCCATGGATTAGCAGGTGAGTGTGTGTATTGTGAATTTTATTTCTATTATCATTACATCAGCTCCACCCCCAGATCATCAGGCATTAGAACCTGAAGGTTGGGGTCTCCTGCAATAGACTGTGTATAACTTGTCAAAAACACTGAAATTCAGAAACATAGATCCCCTGGTAATCCCTACCAGGTAACACTCCTTGGTCTATTTCCACAGACCTTCTGTTTGGAGGTCTGGATTGTGGGTGGGTTCAACCTTCCACAGTAGATTTGTGGTCCTTTCTATCAGCTGCCCAGAGGTTCGACTCACTCCTTACCATCCTGGGTTGAGGGTTTTTTTTTTTTTTTGAGATGGTAGCTCAGTCAGTAAAGAATCTGCTTGCTGTGCAGGAGAGCCGGGTTCAATCCCTGGGTTGGGAAGATCCCCTGGAGAAGAAAACAGCAACCCATTCCAGTGTTCTTGCCTGCAGAATCCCACGGACAGAGGAGCCTGGCCGGCTATTGTCTATGGGGTTGCAAGAGTCAGACACGACTTAGCGATTATACCACCACCACCACAGTGGGGAGGAATTTAGGCTGAAACCCAAGAGTGAGATAACTTGCTATGAGTTGCAGGAGAGCACATGTATGTATACCTACATTTACCGCTCCATGCAGAACCAACGTTCAAGACAAGAACTCTTCCCCAGGGCCCACGAGGGCCAGGGCTCAGCCTCAGGTGTGCTGTGCATGCGTGCGTCTCTCTACCCTGTGCTGATCCTGAACCTCATCTCCTGTCTTCTGGGCCCCTGAGGCTGTGAGAACTAAAGGTTTCCAACTTGCATTTAAACTTTTTAGACGCTGGGTATTTCTTACCCTCTTATCAGCTCATTTAAAATATCTTTTTTTTGGGGGGGGAGGGTCCAACATTTTGCACCGTTTCTAGCTGGATGGTAGATCTGGAGCAGTTATAAAATCAATAGTTCTCTCTCAAGGGACGTGAAATAAAATATACAGAAATGTCACTGGGTAAAATTCAGGTTTTATTGCTTATTACATCATTCCATACAACTTTACGTAAACAGACTTTGAGAAAATATACTGGGAGTATTAACCAGATGATGGCAACCTTGATGAGGATGTTCAAGTGTTTTACATAAGGTAGTAAGAGGCACCACTGCCACCATCACCCCCTGGAATTTGTACATTTCATATAAAAAGAGTAAAAATAGTTCATTGGCATTTAACTATCATTATTCTTTGAAATCTATGAGCCACGACACACCTGAATAATTCAGAATCTTCTGCATAAAACAAAGCATTTTTCCTACTAGCAGATGTAGCAGTTTCAGTTTCTTCAAAAAACCAGCAAATTGGCACAACAAAAACTATGCACACAACATGAAAACAAAAGTTAGCGTATTCCAGTGGTCCTGAATTTTGATGTCTCTATCGGACTAATCCAAGCAATAAAAATGTGATTCAGCATTTAAGAATGAGGCCGAGCTTCTTCACTGTAGTTATGCTTACGTTAGAATTCAAGCGATTTAACTGACACCTATGTGAACCTAGCAAAAACCATGGCTACAACAATCTGCTCTTTTGCTAAGGAAACGTCTTTAAAAGTTTACTATTCGTTAGAAACTCAGACCCAAGCTGCACAGGTGTAACTTGAGGGACCAACAACCAACCTTTCCAGAAACCACGGCAGTAGTCTAAGTATTTTTGAAGCTGGGGAGCATATGCTATCTCACATACATGTCAGTAACTTCCTGCTAAAACTGTACTAATAGTCTCCTCTGTTAATGACTTAAAACAAACAAACAAAAATCCAGCAAGTACTACAGTTTAGCATTTGAAAGATTTCCAAGTCTATTTGTACATGGATGCCTGGGCTGAGACACACATTTGGGTACTGGAAAACCAACAAGGCTTAAAATGTGGTTTTATGTGAAACCACTTAGAAGAACTCAGTTACCAAACAACTAAAAATACACAATGGATAAATAGGAATTTATTAAAACCGCTGTCTTTAACAATATAAAAATTAAATATTAAGGCATCTTTTACTCCCATCTAGGTATATGCAGCAAAGAGAAATGGTTTAAATAGGAGCCAGCACTTCTATTCAAATATTTTCTAATGTATTTGGCAGATCTTTTATTTTTTTTCCTTTCTCTGATTTCATGTTTTATTGAAAGCTCTCAGGATCAAACATCATTACCCAAATCAAAAGTATTAACAGATATACATTTCTTAGAAAGCAGTTCACCCTTGAAAAATAAAATGGACCTAGAAAGAATATTACGTATAAAGTTCAAACACTAGTATTTAAATTTCGCTGAAGCAATGTACGCTTCAGTAATTAAGAGAAAGAAAGAACAAAGACTTAAAGACGAGAAGCCTGTTAATGTTAATAGGGATCATACTGTGAACACACTGTTCACTTACTATTCTCCATTGGGATAAGAATTTGAAAAGGCTTGAAACTCCTTTAAAAAATATCACATCTACTGGAATAAGGTCACATAAATTGACATCGATTATTTGTAATTCCTGGTATTTGTCCATTTATAATTGGTTCCATAAAGTATACTAAACAGTAACATTTTCACCTTTTATTAAGGCAAGTTTGTGAAAATAATTTAATACAACCAGATTCCCTTCATGAACTTTCAGCTTGAAACATTTTTTTTTTACATAAGAAACATACAAAACAATTGTTCTATAAAAAGCCACCTCAATACCAGAAAAGAGTAATGAAAGATTTGGAACTCCATTTACTTATTAAAGGATGCTCTTCCCTCGTCTCAGATTCCAAGGGCTAGTCATCGTCTTTAGAGCCAGTTTTGCTCAACTACAAAAAAAGATGAAAACAAATATTCAACAAGTTTAAGCTACTGTCTTATCTGAGTTCGCTTTTTCCACTTAAAATCAAAAGTCAACATTTATAGTTAACAGAACAGGCAACAGGGTTCAGGTAACTTGTACCACCTAAAGATTTCACCACGTGGAAATACTAATACTTTTTAACTTCAGGCTCAGCTACTTTAAACTGGATTGTTTGATAACATAACCTCAACAGAAAAAGGAAAAAAAAATTCCTTAAAGCTTTCCAAGAAATAAATTGGAACCAAGAGTATATAAAAGGTGCCATTTATAAAATGAATGACATATATATTTTTAAAAAAACAATAAATTCTAAAATTTTTAAATTGTGGTAAAAAAAATATTAAGATTTATCATCTTAACCAGGCAATTCTTAAAATTTTGAAAATGGTACAACTCTTAAATTGCAGGGTCAGCCTCTTGCCCAAGAAGATGATAAGAAATAAAGATCAACCTCAAATCTTGTGGGTTGGGTTTTAGACCATTGCGGTAAAGCAAACATCACAATAAATCAAGTCACACAAATTTTCTGGATTCCCAGTGAACATAAGTTATATTTACACTATACCGTTGCATTATGTGTAAAAGAACAATGCACATACCTTTATCAAAAAATACTTCATTGCTGAAAAATACAAACCCTTGCCTGACAATGCAAGATTGCCACAAACCTTCAATTTTACAAAATGGTATCTATGAAGCAGAATAAAGGAAACTGCAGGAATATGAGGTCTGTGCACACTGAGTTTCTTTATTCCAAGTGCAGTTCATGGCTCCTCACTCTGAGATGACTGTGTACTAGGTTTTAGAACCACATAAATTGCTTCAAATAGTTTCTATAGAAAAGGCCCAAAGATGGATTCAAAATAAACTTTACGAAAACACTGCTTTTAAATTACCCGTGTTTGTGGTTCCTCATTGATCCTAATTTTGGATCACAGGAATTACTTCACACAGCACAGTGACAATAATTGGCATGAAAACACATTTCACAAAGTCCCAGATAGGGCATTAACTCGCTGTGGTAAGGATCTGTTGATGAGGAATGCAAGACAAGCACTGAGAGAAGTGGGCCAAAAATCCCAAGTGGAAAGTAAACAACTCTCCACAACGGAAACAAAAAACCTTTCCTGAGGATGGTGGGCAGCCACATTTAGGGGTCTGTCCTGAAAAAAGTACTTCACCTCCACTGAGAAATCAAAGCACTCCTTTTCATGACCTGTTCCTTCAAATTGCATATTATCTGTAACTTAGAGTTATGTTTTACACAAACAGTCACACTTTATTGTAGTTATAACTCACTTCTACAGATTTTCCACTATTTAAAAAAACAAAACCTAAAACTGAGGGGCTAGGGAAGAGAAAAATGTGAAGGATATTTCAAAAATACTTACATGCTGAACGTCAAAAAGGAAACACGGATATCCCCGGTCCAATGCAAAGATTGATGGGGGAGAAAATGGAAGAGGTAAATTTCATTACTTGACAGCAGTAACTGTAACAATCTTTTGAAGAGGAGAGCAAAATGTTACAAACCTTCACCACATCAACCCAGTTCCATCCCCGAGGAAGCTCTCCTTTGTGATCTAGAGGAGAAAAATAGTAACTTTATTGCTAAGACCAATCAGTAATACTTAAATAAGATTTTTCCATACTATTCTATACCACAAATGGATTAAAAATTTAAATCATTTATTATTAAGGTGGAAAAACAGCTTATCATCATTCTGCACTGAAAGCACTGTTCCCCTGGGAGTACTTGCAAGGCATTTTAGATGTACTGCCTTTCTTATTTATCCTCTTCCCATTCAAGACAAAACCTGACATCACGAAAAAAAGATGGAGGTGAGCTGGTAATGCCAGGAAGAGAAGCTAATTAATTTATTAGTTTGATGCCCTTGCACAACTTCCCTGCTTTATACAAGGTCCCCGCTTAATGAAATAAGCTGTGTCAGTGTGCTGTTCTGTGAGTTATATAAATAGATCAATTACAGAAAAAACCCCGTTATTTATTGTGTTATGATCTGATGGTAGACCAGACTTGATTTCAAATGAAAGCTGTATTTCAAAAAAATTTCAACAACATACTTGGATCTGTCATAAAGGTAAACAAACAGGAAAATCCCAAACATGTCAGAGAGGGTACCAGCAGGACACATATTTGTTCACTATTCTAATATTCAACAGTATTCAGACTCATGTCTACTTTGCCACTTCACCTTCTTCTTAAATGCTTCTCTCTCGTGGTAGTTCAGTTCAGTTGCTCAGTAAAGTAGTAGTAAATATTTTTAATATATATTTGCGACCTAAAACTGTCTCTAATCCAAATGGTTTAAGAATAAAGAGTGCAGAGAACCAATACTCTAAATCCAAATACTTACTAGGCACCCATATCACATCAAAGAGCAGTCAAGTGTATCATAAAAGAAAAAAATAACACAAACCTGTTTTATCTGCCAGCTTACGTTTCTGGGCTTTTGAAAGTTGTTCCTTTTTATCTTTCTTCTTACTTGATGGAGCTGTGTTAGGAGTTTCAACTGAGATGATATTGCTTATGGATGTCTAGAAAAAAAGGAATAATTCTTAGACTCTTGCCTTAAAACTTACTGAATTAAACTAAATATGCCCACATCCTGAAATGAGCTGACAATTTTTAGGTTTGTGAAGTAAAAGAATCTTTCATTATTATATTCATTAATCAGTTCAGGAAGCTCAGCACATGACTGGTTTTACTCTCCTAAAAGTTCACACTGAAGGACATAATATTGTTACACTGTTATCACCAGTTTTTTGAGAAAGAAGATCTGATACCAGGATTATCCTAAAGCTCTGAAGTGCCGAGGTAATTTTACAACTCAGTTCATTTGCTATTATTTGAAAGCTTAAATATGTCTTTAGAAAAATCACGTGTGCCTACTTAGAGCCTTCTGGTTCCCAGAGAAAATGAAGGAAAAATTTTAAATTATATGAGTTCATGGAGTCAGAGAGACAAAACTGAAAATGCTTACCAGGTGCCAAGCATTGCTGTAAATGTTGTACATATACCACTCATTTGATTCTGAGTACAATCTTATGAAGTAACTACTATTATAACTCCCATTTTACAGATGACAAAACTGAGCAAAGCAAGATTAAGAAAGCTGCCTAAAGTCACACAGCAAAGAGGGCATTTGCAGGGCCACATGGTCTCGCTCCCAGTGCAGGAGTCACCGCCCTTCTCTGCTTCTCTAGCTGCCTCTCAGGGTCCAGCTGTAACTATCACTTTCAATGTAATACAAAGTCTCCTTCTAGGCTCTGCTGGTGGCTCAGTGGCAAATAATCCACCTGCCAATGCAGGAGACACCGGTTTGATCCCTGATCCGGGAAGATCCCACAAGTTGAGCAGCAGCTAAGCCCGTGTGCCACAACTACTGAGCCTTGCTCTAGAGCCCAGGAGCTGCAACTACTGACATGCAAACACTGAAGAGCCCCTGCTCCACAAGAATAGAAGCCGCCACGATGAGAAGCCCATGCACCGCAACTAGGGAAAAGCCTACGCAGCAAGGAAGACCCAGCACAGCCAAATAAATAAATAAAACTAAAAAGCCACCAAAACAAAGTCTCCTTCCAATTAAAAAAGTAAGTAAATAAGTAGTAAAAATGAATCACTAGTAGCATAAAACCAAAACAAACAAAACGTGGCAAAGCTGAATCCCCTGCTCACAGCAGAATGAACGGGACGGTGGTTCTCCATGAACTGCTCTTTATTGTCCTTGGCGTATTCAAACAACGTGTAGGTCATGGCTGTCCCAAGGTGGACTTCCACCGCTTCCTGTAACTTGGCTAATATGCTCTGTTTCACATCTGGCGATCTGCAATGCACAAGGAGTACACTACTAAAAGAAAAGTGAAAGAGGGAGTTACCACGACTGAAATGACAATGTAACGGTACTCACATGGTGTTGTTAAAAAAGGCATTCATGGATATGATGGGAGGTGTCTGCGGATACGTTTCTGTCCAGGAAATCTCTATGAGGAAGGCTTTGGGATCCCCGTTTTCACCTATCTGAAGAAAAGGGGAATCTTAGGCTTGTAAAAAGTTCTACAAAGACAGAATATTAAACGATGATCGTTAAAATGATGACCTCAAAAGCTCGTGATCAGATCGGAAATGTCGTTATTTTGAAAAGTTCAAGGGGACGAGCTAAGACCCAGCTGAGGGTGAGGGCAGTGTCAACATGTGTGACTTTTAACCTGCTCTGAGCCTGTTTTAACAGCTTTGGTTGATGTTCACGGCTTGCCTCCAGTCTTTCCCAGCAGCAACTATATGTCTTATACATACAGTTTTTATACCATCAAAGCTTTCTGAGGACAAAAGGAAGATATCAACCATGGAGAACAGGAAGAGAATAGATAAAATAAAATCTACACACTTGAAATACCTCATCTTTCTCTTCAGTTTTCCAACTGCTAAATCATAATAGACATTAAGAACATGTAAATAGATAGGCATTAATCAGCACAATCTCAAGAAACTAGAAAATGAAATGTAAAATTCAGAGAAATAAAGAAAGGGCAGAGAGATAAGGAAGGAGTGCCTTAGTCTGGACGACAACTCCTAAGTTTTTATCTTTTTATTTATTCTATTTTTGAGATGTAATTGACATAGACTATGTTATTTTCAGGTGCATGACATAATGGTTTGACATTTGTATACACTGCAAAATGATCACCACAATGAGTTTAGTTAACATCCATCAACACACATAGTTATAGGGGTTTTTTTGTTATGATGAGAACTTTTACGATCTACTCTCTTAGCAACTTTCGAATGAATACACAATAGGGATTATCAACTGCAGTCGCCATGCTGTACACAATATCCCCAGGACTTATAATTGGAAGTTTATATCTTTCAACAGCCTATTTGACCTGAGCTGCTTAAAGATCTCTTTTTTTTTCTTTTGCTTTCCCCATCTTTTTATTTTGAAAACTTTTACAGAAAAGCTGGAATAAAACAATGAACACTACGCATACTTCACTGCGTACAAATCCATCAGTGTCTACACTACAGGACACCCACATGTCCTGCAACATCCTCAGTGAGTAACTGCTGGTTTAGCGCAGACACTGTGGGAGGACGGGGGGCTCTCCCATTCGCTAGGGTAGCGGAGCCATGGATGGGGAAGTCTGGGCAGGTGACTGGAGGCAAAGAGAAGGGCCTAGTGGCCACTAAGCCTCTGTTGTTCTATATGTGGGGTGGTGTGAGGACTGTGGAGCTTGAAAGGGAACTGAGAAGCAGTGAGCAGAGAGGGGAGTTTCTGAAGGAAATAACCATAAAGGATTTATTTCCTGTGAGGTCAGTAACAATCATGCATAAGGATCAATTTATTTTAAATGGTGACAATGTCAACAACCATAAACCTTTCATAAGTCTTTTACAAAAAAAAATACTTCCTCTGCCACCCGCCACTACTTAAACAGTTTGGATAAATGGTCTATATTACTTGTTTATGAAATCAAATACTGGTGCTGTTCCATGCTGAAAAAGAATTATAAGCAAACTGTATTTTAAAGAAAAATTGACATTTCATATACGTGAAAAATTTTCACACGTTGATAACATAGAACTACAAAAATATCAACTTTTCTTTACTAAGAAAACTAGGCTTGGCCTAGAGACCTGGATTTTAACCCTAACATTTGTCAATATCGCTGTGGAAACTTGGGAAGTCAGGGCTGAGATGCTATCTTTAAGATTAGAAGGTAAAAACCACAATTTCTAACGTTTCTTCCATTTCTAATATTTTATATTTCTCTTATAATAAACACACATTTATCTTACTTTGAAAAAGCTTCTGAATTAAGTTTTCAAAGTTTGAAAATAACTGATGTCATGGTGATGAGTTTTCATTTTCATTTCAATGTGTCAGCAAATCCAAAGACATAGTAAATGTAAGCCACTAAATTAAAAAAAATACCAAACAGCATTTAAAAAAATAACTTCCTAACAAAGTAGTAAGTGCTCCTATTCATGTCAGGTCTTACCCTGTATTGAAATGAAACTGGACTTAATTCCCGGAAACTTTCATCTCCTTCATAAATAGAGCGTAATGCCTCCAGTTCCATCTGAAAGAAATGAATTAAAAGGGTTTTGTTTAATCATACAAATGGATTAGAAATAGAACATAAACTTATGTCCACGGTCACACAATTCTTGAAGCCTGAAGGAACTAATAAGAATGAACAAATAGAGAAAAGCTGAAAGGAACCAGTCAGTGTGAGAAGAGGAGGTCTGAAAAACTGGGCAAGAAAATGATCTTCAAACATCTGAAAATCGGTCCTATGAAAGAAGAATCGAGTTTTATTGTTAAATGGAGATCTGGTTCTCACCGCAGGAGAGCAGGCATCTGTTTTACTAACAATTGCCCAAATGGTTCTAGGTGGTGGTCCCTGGGCCACACTGGAAGGAACATTACACTGTATACTGCATGCTTCACAGTAAGAACTGTTCAAGCCTTAGCTTAGAAACTAACTTGGCAAGAGTATTTTAGAAGCATTTGGACATCATGGCTTGTGGGTCTTCTTTAAAGGTAACTTCCAATCCCGAGATTCCATTACTTCTATCATGTACTGATAAAAGTGCTAACTTTCAAGCAGTATATTCTAAATGCAGAGTGAGACTGGGATTATTTATCTAGGAGACTGGGATTCTAGACCTGATTTTACCACAAACTCCCTGTGCAGCCCTGGGACTGTCACTTTATGTTTGTAGACCCTTCTTCTCATCTGTACACATTACACATTTAGAAGCTCCCTCTAGAGATGACCTGGAGCATCCCTTCCAACTCTCATGTCATAGGATTCAACGTTAAAGTGGCATTTCATGAGAAAATACTTGAGTGTAAACCATACAACTACCCTAGTACATGGATGCTCAAAACAGACTTCGTATCTACTGGAAAACCATCAGGTGGATAAATGATTCCTTCTACCAAGCTATACGGCCAGAAGACACTAGGATCATTACTTCCTGCACCAGAAATTTAACTAACTCAATTAACTTTCTCTGCCGTCCAACAACAGATTCTAAGAATGTAAAGGAGATGGGATTCCAAGAAGCCTAACTCGGAACGCGGGCGCTAAACAACTGCGGGGTTGAAGGCCAACCAAGTGCACCGGCTTGCGGGCCAAGGACACTCGCCCTTATTATCAAGAGACCCGGAGGTGGGGGGCGGATCCTCGGCTTTGCAAAAATCCAAAACTGCGGGGCGGGTGGGGGTGGTGGTGGAGAAAAAGCAGAGGCGGGCCCCCACCCCGGCACGCGTACCGGGGCCTCTTCCCACAGGACGCTGGCAAACTTGGGGCTGCTCCAACGAGACTGTCGCCTTGCGGGCGAGGGGCACGGGCGGGCGGAGAGGGACACCGCGCCTGCGCGGGAAAGGGGCGTCCTGCCCCTACTCACCTCCTGGTCCTCGTTGGCACCCATCGCCCGGGTCAAGGGGTGCACAGCGTTTCGTGACAACGAAAAGGAAGCGAGGGCCGTGGCCCCGAGCCCGGGCCGCTCCCTCTCCGGCGCCCTGGGCTGCTGAGACACACAATTCGCGCGGCAGAAGAATCGCGCGTCCCCGATGCCCGGGCTGAGCAAAGCCGTCAGGCCGCTGGCTGACGACGAGAGGCCGAGGCAGCCGGGGTGCAGGGAGGCTTGGAGGAGCGGCGGCGGGGCGGTGACCGCAAAAGCCCCGCCCTCTCCTCTTTCTCGCTGCTCCTATTGGCTCCTCCTCTCCCCGCCCCCCCAGCTCCTTCTCCTCTAGGACGCGGAGCCCCTTCCTTACCTTTCCGGGAGCGGCGTCCAGTTCCGGGGCTGCGATTGGTGCAGAGGGCTGTCAGTCAGGCCCGGAAAGTGCTTCCTGTGCCTACGCGGCCCTGGGAAGTTTCGCTTGCTGGCCCCCGCGCAGGGGCGGCGGCGGAAGGGACGAAGGACCCAGCCTCCCCGGCGGCGTTCTGTGACATCTCTGCCTGCTTCCTCTCGTCCTCCGCCGGCTGACGGTGAGCGGCCACAGCCGCAGCGGGCCCGGGACGTGCGACCCAAGTGAGTCCGAGTCGGAATACCTCCGGGGCCGGGAGAAACCGCCGAGAGAGATTGCTAGCGCCTAAAGATGCTGTTTTTTGTGTTGTTGTTGTTGTTGCGGGGGGGGTGGTTGCGGGGAAAGCCTGTGATATCCTACAGCATCAGAGAGTGCATTCCTCTTTTAGCTGCTAAAGAAAAGACGCCCCAGCTTTAAAGGGGTTGGGGCGGGGAGGAGAGGAGGAAGGTAAGCGTCTGCCTTTAGGGCTGCAGCGTTTCTTCGTTTGAGCTCCGGGGAGCAAGATTCTGGACCGCGGGGCGAAGGGGGCATGTCTTTCCTAAGTCGGTTATTGCTTCACACCCTCAACATCAGCTTTTGTTTCACCGTTCCGGCTCCAAGCTGTCGTTCCTCTTTTGATCGTTTTTGTAGCTGGACATCGTTGAGTCCCGTCCTTACCGGCCTTGTGTCCTGCGCATCCTGAACCTCCGTTAACTAAAAATAGGGACTGCATTATTATTGTTCTTATTACCTGCCACTTTGATTAGATCACCTTTCTTTGCAGTCTGTCATTCTTTCTAAGGGCGCCCCCCTGGTGGCGTTAGTGGTAAAGAACCCACCCGCCAATGCAGGAGACATAAGGGTGGTGGGTTCAGTCTCTGGGTTGGGAAGATCCCCTCGAGGAGGAAATGGCAACCCACTCCAGTATTCTTGCCTGGAGAATCCCACAGACAGAGGAACCTGGTGGGCTACAGTCCATGGGGTCGCAAAGAGTCTGACACGACTTAAGCGACTTAGCACTCATGCATTCTTTCTGAGCGTCTTCTTTATAATTGTATGATCACATCAGCTTCCAGACTACTTCCCTTGCACTACTTGCTCTCCCATCCAGAGTGTTTACTTCCTACTTCTACATCTCCTTCCAGGTCATAGTTTGGTTAGTTGCCTCATTGGTTTCTTCCAGGAGATCTGGGAATTTCTCCTATAGGCTGTCATGGAGATCCATAGAACCTCTGCAGTTGGCCTTTGCTGATATTCTTCCCATTTTTGGGGGCCACTGATTAGGCATAGCCATTTCAAATGCAAAAACTTCCTAAGGTAGTATGTGGCAAGACTTTCTGATATATTTTCACACGGTAATTTTTGGTACAGAGTTACCATCATTTAGAGCTGCATGGTGCTGCTGCTGCTGCTAAGTCGCTTCAGTCGTATCCGATTCCGTGCGACCCCAGAGATGGCAGCCCACCAGGCTCCCCTGTCCCTGGGATTCGCATAGTTTAGTATAATAGCCGGTCGTCATAAATGGCATATGAAATAGACTAGCCTGATTGAGACGTGCTCTGAGTGTACAATACACACCAGACTTTGAAAGACTTAGTATTAAAAAAGGTAAAAGATTTCACTAGTAACTTTATAGTTACGTTGAATTGATAATATTTTGGACATTGGTTAAATAGCATATTAATAAAATTAATTTCATCCTTTTTTAATGTGACTACTACAAAAGATGAAATGATTTATGTATTAGTAGTTTATGTTATATTTCTCTTGGACAGGATTTTGATTTTAAGTGATTAATAGTCATTTCTGTTTCTCCTTATTTCCATCCCATATGCAAGGACCACAGCTAATTCCTTTGAGTCTTTGGGGTTGTTAAAGGAAGTGGGCCTTCAGGGCTCTAATCTAGACTTTTGGGATCAAGCGGTGGCACTCAGATTGTGCTTTGACCATCTCTTTTATTTTCACCCCAAATTCACTGAAACTAGAATAGCTATTTTTCTGAACATGCTGTCCTTTGCCCTCATAGCTTACTCCTGTCCTCAGAATATCTGTTGAAGCAGTTCTGAAACGTCTGTCTGTTGTAGACATCTGTTGTTTCTGGTAGGCTTTCCAAACCATTTATCTAATACCCAGTGTTCCTTTAGGACCTAAGGTGAGAAGCCTAATAGCCTTTCCTAAATCAACTTTTCAGGTAAAAATACTGTTTCAGTGGCCTAAGTGCTTCTCACAGAAATTGTGTGTGAGTCCTGTATGACATGCTGGTGAAGATAACCTCTGAAACGAGTCTTATGGCACATGTGTATGGAATCAAGAAATTATTCTTGTAATACAGTGATAATTTTGTTCACAATAAACACATCTTTATATGATTGCTTTTGTAAATTTAGTGCATCTTGGATTGATACAGACTGCTTCTCAGCTAAAGGACACAATAGAAATATGTTCTCCTAGAGGGTTCCATTCATTATTAATTTTTCCCTTGTAGATTTTCCTTTAAGTGATGTATTTGCATTAATTGTGGAGAAATGAGAAAACATAGCTATTTAGATAATTAGCATACAATTTTAATGATAGCTCAGAAAACCAGAAATTAGACATTAGCAGTTACAGAGAAGTTAGAGATAATTGTACTTTATTGTATAAGTCAGTCAATCATTACTATTATTATTTTAATAACTGAAGTAGGTAGTTTGATCACCCTCCTGTGATTTTGGTCTGTTCATCCTGAAGTTCTGTGTGGTTTTGAGATGTTACAAGAAATAGTGATTTGCTTAAAGTTGCCTACAGTCGTTGTACGTGTTGTTCAGTCGCTCGGTAGTGTCCCACTCTTTGCAGCGCCATGGACTGCAGAACGCCAGGATTCCCTGTCCTTCACCATCTCTCGGAGCTTGCTCAGACTCATGTCCATCCATTCAGTGATGCCATCCAGTCTCATCCTCTGTCATCCCCTTCTCCTCCCACCTTCAATCTTTCCAATGAGTCAGTTCTTTGCATCAGGTGGCCAGAGTATTGGAGTTCTAGCTTCAGCATCAATCCTTCCAATGAGTATTGAGGACTGATTTCCTTTAGGATAGACTGGTTGGATCTCCTTGCAGTCCAAGGGACTCTCAAGAGTCTTCTCCAACACCACAGTTCAAAAGCATCAATTCTTCAGCACTCAGCTTTCTTTATAGTCCAACTTTCTCAGTCCATACATGACTACTGGAAAAATCCTAGCTTTGACTAGATGGACCTTTGTTGGCAAAGTAATGTCTCTGCATTTTAATATGCTGCCTAGGTTGGTCGTAGCTTTTCTTTCAAGGAGCAAGCATCTTTTAATTTCATGGCTGCAGTCACCATCTTCAGTGATTTTGGAGCCCAAGAAAATAAAGTGTCATTGTTTCCCCATCTGTTTGCCTTGAAGTGATGGGACCAGATGCCATGATCTTCATTTTCTGAATGTTGAGTTTTAAGCCAAGATTTTCCACTCTAATCTTTCACTTTCATCATGAGGCTGTTTAGTTCCTCTTCACTTTCTGCCATAAAGGTGGTATCATCTGCGTATCTGAGATTATTTACATTTCTCCCAGCAATCTTGATTCCAGCTTGTGCTTCCTCCAGCCCAGCATTTCTCATGATGTCCTCTGCATATAAGTTAAATAAGCAGGGTGACAATATACAGCTTTGATGTACTCCTTTCCCAGTTTGGAAACAGTCCATTGTTCCATGTGTGATTCTAACTGTTGCTTCTTGACATGCATACAGATTTCTCAAGGGGCAGGTCAGGTGGTCTGGTAATCCCATCTCTTGAAGAATTTTCCACAGTTTGTTGTGATCTACACAGTCAAGGCTTTGGCATAATCAATAAAGCAGAAGTAGATGTTTTTCTGGAATTCTCTTGCTTTTTCGATGATCCAACGGATATTGGCAATTTGATCTCTGGTTCCTCTGCCTTTTCTAAATCCAGCTTGAACATCTGGAAGTTCACAGTTCACATACTGTTGAATGCTGGCTTGGAGAATTTTGAGCATTACTTTGCTAGCGTGTGTGATGAGTGCAATTGTGTGGTAGTTTGAGCTTTCTTTGGGATTGGAATGAAAACTGACCTTTACAGTCCTGTGGCCACTGCTGAGTTTTCCAGATTTGCTGGCATATTGAGTGCAGCACTTTCACAGAATCATCTTTTAGGATTTGAAATACCTCAACTGGAATTCCATCACCTCCACTAGCTTTGTCTGTAGTGATGCTTCTTAAGGCCCACTTGGCTTCTCATTCCAGGATGTCTGGCTCTAGGTGAGTGATCACACCATCATGATTATCTGGGTCATGAAGATCTTTTTGTAGAGTTCTGTATATTCTTGCCACCTCTTCTTAATATCTTCTGCTTCTGTTAGGTCCATACCATTCATGTCCTTTATTTTGCCCATCTCTGCATGAAATGTTCCCTTAGTATCTCTTAATTTTCTTGGAGGTCTCTAGTCTCCCATTCTGTTGTTTTCCTTTGTTTCTTTGCATTGATCACTGAGGAAGGCGTTCTTATCTCTCCTTGGCGTTCTTTGGAACTCTGCTTTCAGATGGGTATATCTTTCCTTTTCTCCTTTGCCTCTAGCTTCTCTTCTTTTCTCAGCTACTTGTAAGGCCTCCTCAGACAACTATTCATTTTTGGATTTCTTTTTCTGGGGGATGGTCTTGATCCCCGCCTCCTGTACAATGTCCGTACATACCTCCGTCCATAGTTCATCAGGCACTCTGTCTATCAGATCTAATCCCTTGAATCTATTTCTTACTTCCACTGTATAATCATAAGGGATTTGATTTAGGTCATACCTGAATGGTCTAGTGGTTTTCCCTACTTTCTTCGATTTAAGTCTGAATTTGGCAATAAGGAGTTGATGATCTGAGTCACAGTCAGCTCCTGGTCTTGTTTTTGCTGACTGTATTGAGCTTCTCCATCTTCGACGGCAAAGAATATAATCAATCTGATTTTGGTATTGACCATCTGGTGGTGTCCATGTGTAGTTATTAAATTCTAATAGGTCCAATTCAAGAATTAAAGTTTTCCCATTTGCTCTCTTCTTTTGGATTTGCTTGACAGTTTGTAAACACTCAAAGTCTTTTGCTTTTTTGTAATATTTCCTGAATGGTAGAGGTTCATATATTAGATGAGGATGTGGGCTTTCACTAAATTGATTATTAATGTATTAATGTTTGCATTTCAGAGTTTTTGTGACGTCTTAAACATGAGCCCCACCCAGTGGGACTTCCCTGTGGAATTATGTTGTCGGCCTATGGCTTTCGTCACTCTCACAGGCCTGGATGTGGTCTATAATGCTGTCCATCGAGCTGTCTGGGATGCCTTCTGTGCCAACCGGAGGGCTGATCGGGTACCGATTTCTTTCAAGGTGCTCCCAGGTGACCACGAGTATCCTAAATGTAGACCCAAGGTAATGACATTATACTTGCAAGGGGACCCTCCTTCTCCCTCTGTCTCTCCTTCTTTTAGTGTGTATATCTTTTTTGTCCCTATATCTGTGCAGAGAACCCCCTGAGTTTATCAAGGGTATGGTTACAGAGGTGCATGAAGAAAACTCTAGATATTTTCATGTGTGTAATACGCTGCAAGTTCCCAAGTTGTTTTGTATCCTGTCCTCTCTTTCCTCATGTGGAGTAAAGGTTGGACCAGCATGAGCTGGAGTAGTGTGGGTTGGTGCAGGTGCTCTGGGGGTGATTCGAGAGTTTCTGGGTGCTTCGGGCCATCCCCTCCCATGACGTGGCACTCCTGCTGACTCACAGTGACTGCCCTACTGCCACTGTACTTAGGAATTAGCCTTCATTTTTTTCTTTTACCCACAAGGAGGTATAATGCCATCCTGGTCACATGACTTTGAAACAAATGAAGCCATTTTGGGCTTTAGAGAACACCTGAGCAGCTTTTATAAGAGCAGAATCTGGGATAGTAAGGAATGTAAGTAGAATTTATTGGGGAAAGGGCTGTTTAATTCAGCCTCTTGAATTTGAAAGCTTGACATAGTTATTTGAAAGACTTGACGTCATTAAAAATGCTTTGGCTTTGGTCCTTCTTCAGATGGTTACAGTACTGGCTCTAGGGTTGAGTGTCTACCTCCAAAAATTGCTGTCTCTTATTTGGTCTCTGTAAAAAGTGTTATCTTTAAAAAGTATGGCATGTGTATATGGAATGAGAGAAATACACAGAAAGAGCCTGCACTCCATAACAAGTGGTCTCTGCTGTTCTCGTTGTCAAGTACCTCTTTTCAACTTTGGTCAATGTTCGCAGAGAACATCATATGAATGGTACATCCCCAAAGGGATCTTAAAAACTGGCTGGATGAACAAACATCTGAATCTGGTGCCAGCCCTGGTGGTCGTGTTTTATGAACTGGACTGGGACGAGCCCCAGTGGAAGGAGAAGCAGTCCGAATGTGCCACCAGAGTGGAAATAGTCAGGTATGTTCCCCTTTGTCCAGTTGACTGTGTGAGGTCAGACCCACCTCTGGAGCTTACTGACCTTTACTGAAGACAGCTGAGTGCTGTTAAGACTGCAGTGGTCATTCGGGGATCACTGGCCTCTGGGGAAACCTGTTGACTTGCTAACAGGTAGCATTAACTGACCTTAACTTACAGTATGCTAAGCGATGGGAAGAAATTTCAAAGGCAAATTGGCCTGAATATCCATATGTTTTTTCTTGTATTTATATATATTTTTGAACTGTAGTGGTTTATTATTTAGTCTCATAAAGCACTTTTTGCTTTATCACCATTTATTTCTAAATAATTCTTTTGGATGACTTCTCTAACATATCACTATAAAGAAATAAATTGTTATATAACTTTTATATTAAAATTCATGTTCAACTTTTGCCTTCTAAGAAGATTTTTTTGTAAGAAATAGGAGCTCAATGTGAGATTGTACTTTTAAGATTTAAATCATTGTGGCATGTATGTTTCATTATATGTGGGGAAAAAAATTCCCCTAATGTTGTTGGTTTTTTTTTTTTTTAGTTTAAATTTGTCTTTCTTGGACTAAATTGTCAATCTTGTATCTTACGTAAAATTTTGAATACACTTTTAAGTAAAAACAGTTTGAGTATTAATTCATCTTATTGCTCTTTTTCCGCTGCAGGCAGAGTTTACAAGGGAGAAACACCAAAGTTGCAGTGGTTCTGATTCAGAAGAAAACCCCCTTACCCCCAGGTAGCAGAAGGTTGCTTAACAACTAATTGATTGGTTTATCCCTCCAGTTCTTATTACCAGAAGGCATCATCTTTAATATTAAAATCTTTTGCATTCGGTTACATGAAAGGTGGTGTGTTAACCTTAAAAAAGTGTCAATAACACAGGAGTAAATGCTTATTATAAAAAAATTAAGAACACTAAAGAGTGCCGGTCTTCTCAAGTGCTGCTTCCTAGTTCCATTCACCTCACCTAAGGGTATTGACACCATAGTTGTTCACTTAATGTTTAAAATTAAAGGTTGTTTTGCTTTTGAGATCTAGTTGAAATTATATTCCTTACATAATTTTTTTTTTTAAATTTCCAGTACGGCAAAGAAAAGTGCTGCGGGGTGGGAGGGGGTCTAATTTTCTATAAGAAAATGTCTTATTTCAAGTGATTATTTCTTCTACCATCTCAAACTTTAGAAGCCAAAATGTATGTTTGTTTCTGTGTTGAAACTTGAAGCATCTTAAATAGTTTTCCAAACCATTTTCATGAATTATTGCTTTTATTTTTAGTTACGATTTTGAAACAGTTATGTGGTGTATCTGTTGTCATTCCTTGGCCTGTCTGTCTTGGCTCTGTAGAATATTCCACAGTGTTTTTCTATGACAGAGATGTGTGGTACAGCTTCTAAGCACCCCACAGAGCTCTCAAGGGTGCCTGGGGTCCTACAGATGTGGTGAAAAGTGGCTTGAGTGTTTTTTTAATTACATTGTACCAATCTGGGGAGGTGTTCATTAAGAAAAATATATTGATTTTCTCTCTTTATGGAACTTGTTGTCAACAGGAGAAGATGTCATTGCTTCAGAAAGGGCTGCAGCCTTATGCAACGCGTGTGAGCTATCAGGAAAGTCTTTGTTTGTACTGCCCCATACAGACCACCTTGTGGGTTATATTATAAGGTAAATAACCGAGACAATATATTGAATTATTTAAGTTTTGACTAATCCATTTTATGTTACTTTTTTGCACATTTTCCTTAGATATACTGAAACCCTTTTATAACTTCAGAACTCTTCCAAGGAGGAAGAGCCTTGACGGTCAATCTTTGTCTGACTTTGAAGTCAGCTTTCTTTCATCCCAGGGAAGATACTTCTGATATGTACTTATTTTCATAAGCAGAACTTTGAGTTGTTTATCCATCTTCAGGCAATTTGGTTCCTCTCTAATCTCATAATTACAGAATGAAGCCGGATTTAACTTACACAAATGTTACTTTCACCTCATTTGCTAGTTCTCACTTCTGGTCCCTTTCCTGTTTTCTTTATCTTTAAACCCTAAATGTTATAGTCACAAAAACAGACAAATATAATTGAGTATTAGATGTCTTATTTCTTTCATATTTATAAATTAATAAAATAATTAGAGTGGTTGTAATCTTAGAGCTTACCTAATTTTTACAAATTGTAGAGTTATTTTTATTGATTATTTCTTAGACTGTAAATAATTTTAAATGGCTTTTGGTGGGTCTTATTTTAAGATTTTTTTTTTCCTAAAAATTTAGTTTATAGTTTGTTTTACTTTTTATCTTACGAAGTAAATCAGGCATTATTTCTGTCAGGATTTACTTTCAGGTCTTAGAAATGTGATTCTTGAAAACACTTTGGTTTAAAGTAACTTTGGTGTTTGAATTTTTTTTTTTTTTAACAGATTAGAAAATGCCTTTTATGAACATGCACAGACTTATTACTACACTGAGATTAGAAGAGTGAAATCTCATAAAGAATTTTTGAATAAAACAACACACCAGGTACATGTCTTTTCCTAAAGAAGGAAATAGCAGCAGCATTCTAGAGCAGATTATTCATCATCAATTATTTTTGAGGAGATTAAAGTTCTTAAATACTTTGATGTTTTAAAATGTCTTCTGTACTTTTGAGCTTTTTTTTAAAAAGCTTTTAAAAATTAATTTATCTTTTGTCCTCTTTGCCCTTAAAGCTCATTCAGATGTACCTTTATAGCCTTCTCAACTACATTTGTTTACTGGAGTAATGCTGAACCTTACTTTCGAATAGTTTCCTTTATACTTTAGATTTCCTCTTAACAAGCATTATTACAATTTTTATATTTTTAAGAGAAGATGTGTAATGTATTTTTTTTCCTATTTTTTTCAGCTTTTATTTGTTAGACATCAGTTCAAAATAGCTTTCTTCAGTGAGTTGAAACAAGATACACAAAATGCTCTGAAGTAAGTTTCTAACAGTTGTCAAACTAGATTTTTCTTTATGTTAACAATAACATATTAAGAGCAATTTCTGAATCACAACCAAACTTTAATTTTTAAAATGTTTTTCTTGGTTAGATTCAGGTTTGTAATATTTACTTTAATTTTTCTAGAGATAAATGGAATATAATGTTTGAATTTTTTGGAAAAATATCCATTTTACTATCAGAAGTAAATTTTATAGTATTAAAAAGCTTTCTGTTCTAATTTAATTAATTTCATGATCTAAAGAAATAGAGTACTAAAATTTTTCCCATCTTGTTGCCTGCTTCTCATTTGTATACTCAGTAAAACCCTTGTGTTAAGACTGATTTTCAGTTTAATATGTACTGAACATTATCTGAATCAAACTGAATTTTTTAAGGTGTGTAGTACATTTATTCAATTCAACTATGATTTTATTTTAATTAATTTGTTTTTAGTTTATAATACCTGCCAGTAGCATCATCTGTTATTCAAAGGCTCTGTTTAGCACTTTGAAGAATAGTTGTAGAGGCGTTGGCAGTGGTTAGATATTTTATCCCTTTGCTTTTATTTTGCTACACACAATATAGTAAAACATCTCTTTCTAGCTTAACTGAATTTTTTAAGATTGACAGTGCCAGTGTAGCAAAAGGATAAAAACCAGCTTTATATCCTAAAATTGAGGCAGGACTAAGTCTACTTGGGAGTGGAATAGAGAAAAATCATAAGTCTGTCATTCAGAGGAATATTGCAGGAACCTTGTCTTTTTTGTTTTTAATGAGGTGCTAAACACCAAATCGTGTTTCATAAATCTCAGCAACTTCATATATAGTTTTAGCTGGTTTTAAAAGGTAGTTTATTTATTGTCCATGGTATTAGTGAAACACCTTCCATTCTAATTCTGTTCAAAAACAGTGCTGGGAAGAAAGCTGTTACCTGGAGAAGTCAGGCGCAGTTTTCTTTGGAGAAGACTGCGATTTTCCTCATTACCTTCTGTCTTCTGTCAGACTTCGCTTTCTCACCCTGTTCTCTCCTTAAGCACTAGCTGCCCTGAGGGAGTCTCCACTGAGCCCGTGCCCTAGACCAGTGGTTCCCACTTCATGTGGAGAGAAACCTGGCTTTAAAGCTGCTGACCCATCTCTGTCTTGATGGCTCCTTCTTTGCTCATACAGTGTCTGTTTGTTTGAGGAGCTCAACAATGATGCTTTTAAAAATTACTTGTTATTTAACAGAATGTTAATTTTGCCATGTAACTCTTGGTCAATTTTCCATTTTACTTTTTTTTTTCAACTTATTTCTTGTCAGCTGTAGACAGATGTTAGTGACCGAACAATGTACCGTGGGTTCTGTTCTTAGTGAAAAGACATTGACTCCTCCCACACATAACGAATCAGTGTGTCATTTTCCAGGACATCAGAGACTGATCTGTGTATGTTGTTACTGAAGCTATTGAGTGTTAAGACATGTTGAGTAAATGTCGACTCTGTTATTTCTGGTAATTTTGCTGATAGGAATTTTTCTTTAAAATCAACCGGCATCATTTAACTGCCTTCCCCATGTTTATGTTAGGAATTACAGGACCGCCTATAACCTTGTACATGAATTGAGAGCCCATGAAACTAACATTCTGGAAATTAAGACCATGGCAGGATTTATAAACTACAAGGTAATAGTTCCACTTCCAAGAATAAGGAATATTTGGCTTTAAATATGGGATTGTCCGCTTAGGATTTGAAAATCCTGATTAGTCACTTGCTTTGAAAAGTGATCACTTGATAAATTGTGTTAGGTACTCAGTCATGTCCAACTCTTTGTGACCCCCCTGGACTTCTCCTCTGTCTGTGGACTTCTCTGGGCAAGAATGCTGGAGCGGGTTGCCATGCCCTTCTCCAGGTGGTTAATTGTGTTCTGTTCCTTTATGTCCCTTATCAAGGGCTGCCCTGGTTCTTAGCAGCCTAATTGTAGTGCTTGGTTATGAGCTATGGGTCCCAGAGTTCTTGTTTAGAACAGTTTTATCTTTGTAAAACTCCTCGAGGAGGGTCTTTTGTTTTTAAGTGGGCGCAGGAGACAGTGAGAAGAAAGCTGCCTCTACTACTGAATTTTAAAAGATGCAATCTATTAGAACTGGGTAAGCCTTCCTTGGTGTAATGGCATAGGTCCAGAAAAAGTGTACTTATTCCTCTAGAGAAAACTTTTATACCTGTTATGTGAGCACTTTAAGGTTGTATATGGTCGAAGTAGACACCTCTGGAAGGTAAGAGAGGCTGTGTGTTGTGCTTTTCATCTTTTCTGCACTCATCTTTTAAAGAGGCTGTCTCTGGGTTAGTGATGTGAGGGCAGACTTGATTCATTACTCGTGTAAGTGTAGATTGGTATACCTTCTACAGAAACTATTTTTTTATAATGACTGTGAAGATTTAAATTTGCACATTCCTTTTGACCTAGCAATTCCATTTCTGGAAGTTTATCCCACGTCTGTGCTAAGACTCACAAATCACGTGTTTGAGGATATTTATTGCATCTTGTAATAAGAAAAGATTGGAAACCCAGCAGTAGGTGATTGGTCAACATAAATAACTCCGAACAATGAAATACACAACTATTAAGAATGAGGCAGCTCCGCATATTGAAATGGAATATCGAAAATATATTGGTAGGTGAAAAAAGTGAGGCACAGACAGTATATTTAGTGAAATGCTGTTTGTATGAAAATAATATTAATAGTTCCCGTGTAAATGCATGCACATACTTGTCTGAGCATAGACTATACCACGAATGCCAGGAGCTGGTTGCCTTTGGAGGGGGAGATTGGATCCCCAAGGGACAGGGATGGATGGAGAGAACAACTTTTCATTTATTCCTTTTTACCTAAAAAATAAAGTCAAAACTGCTAATAAGTATGTGAGCCTCCCAGGTGGCTCAGTGATAAAGAATCTGCCTGCCAAGCAGGAGACACGGGTTCGATCCCTGAGGCTTTCCTGGAGGAGGGCATGGCAACCCACTCCAGTATTCTTGTCTGGAGAATGCCACGGTCAGAGGAGCCTGGCGGGCTACAGTCCATGGGGTTGCAAAGAGTTGGAGATGGCTGAGTGACCAAGCCACAACAGTAAGCATGTGGAAATAAATTTAGGCTTTGTTTCTTCTTTTCTTTTTTCATTTACCCTACATGCGTATAGATTATTACTTTGAAATAGTATCCCAGAGAAAAATTTTTTCAAGAATTTCTGTAATCCTTCTTTGATACAGAGGCTACTATGCTTTTATTGTGCTGCAGAATATCTTTCACTTTCTGACAGTTCTAAAACTGAAAGTTCATCTGTCCTTTCTCAGTTACCTGTGGGAAATATTTTATTTTTGCCCATCTTTATACTCTTCACTGGGTTTAATATTTCCTTATGCTATACCTTAACAAAACTTTCTAAGGTATAGAATAGATTCACTACAAATAGTGAATAATTTTATTTCATTAATCAATGGGACATAACCTTTTTAGATAACTTTTCTAACAGAAAATCAGTTTTGTTGTACTTCAATTCTATTGAACTTCAGAGATGGACATTCCGTAGTTTTTTTAAAGTTAGTCTCAAATTTTATATACTTTTAGATAAACCCACCTTTGAGTTTGGTTTTCTTCTTAACTTTGGCGTTGGTCTTACATCTTGCAGATCTGTAGGTTGTGTTTTCAACACAACACCCCGCTGGATGCAATCGCTCAGTTCCGAAAGCATATTGACTTGTGTAAGAAAAAAATTGGAAGTGCAGAGTTGGCTTTTGAGCATGCAGCATGGATGTCTAAACAGTATGTTTTAAATTTTATTTTCAGAATTTTTTTTTTTAAATCAAATTCTTGGAATTTGGACGAATGGAGTTAGCATGGACTTTGGTTATAAATCGCACTAAGATTTTTGTCAGTAAGTAGGTTTTTAATGATCCAGCATGTTTGGTGTAATGGCAGATATTGATTCATACAGTTCCTTAATGAGAATCAGCTGTTTACTGGTCCCATCTCTTTCATTCAACCAAGTTTCTGTTATGTGTCCAAAAACACTGAGAATATAGCAGTTTATAGACAATATCCCTACTGATATGGAATTTGCTCTCTGAGACTGATGACAAAAAATTGCTAAAATGAAAAATTTCCCAGACACGTGAATGTATTTGAGTGGTTGGAACCATGTTGACATCTGGTTGGAGGATACATTTATAAAGACTTGCTAGCATGAGAGAGTTGACTTAGAGAATTTTTCTGTAACCTACAATTAGTGTGTATTAGTATTTACAAAGCAATCCCCACAGTTTACAGCTCACCAGTGGCATTTTCTGGATACAGTCTTCTGAGGTTATGGTTTCAGGATGAAAGACTAGTATTAATAGAAGTAAGCTGCTTTTTCTTTTCTCTCTAAAATTTCTTGATTTTTTTTTTCCCCTTGAAGATTCCAGGCCTTCGGAGATTTATTTGATGAAGCTATTAAGTTGGGGTTGACAGCTATTCAAACTCAGAATCCTGGTTTCTATTATCAGCAAGCAGCGTACTATGCCCAGGAGCGGAAACAGCTTGCCAAAGCCCTCTGTAACCATGAAGTAAGTCACCGACTCCTGTATTACCTGGCAATTAGGAAGTTTATTAACCTTCTCTTGAAAGAGGATAAAGTTGGTTGGCGTTGATAATTTTTTTTCCAAGCCTTTGCCTATAATGAGTTTTTATTGTTGATATTTTCAGGAATTAGGATTCTTTTCAGTTTTAGCCTGAGTACTCTGTTTTCACCTATGAACTAAGCAGACATTTTTCTTTGAAGAACTGATTTTTGATTAGCTATTAGTTAGTGATTTTGACCAGGGAAAGTTGCTTTAAAATAAAAGCCACAGTTTAGTCTTTGCCACACTGTAAATTCATTGTTTTGCAGTGTGAAGGACACTGAGCAACGTGCTTTATTTTGACCCAATGGAGAAGATGTCATTGGACTTCTTTCTCTTCCTGCGGTTCTCCTCCATGGAAAACTCTAAAGAATATGTTTAAGAGTATTAATTGCATAGTTTCTTAAACTTGACATTTTATATTGCCTTTCTCTTGCATGTTTATATTTAAATACCAATTACTCCATAAGGACCTTTTAAAGTAAAATTATGGTATGAGTATGTTTATATACATAGATAGAGACACTTAGATTCATATAGTTATATCAGTTTATTTTCACTTAAGATCTCAAAATTCTTCTCTAAAGGGAATTTAAACAACAGTGCTACTTAAAAAACTGTTTAGAAAAAAAAAGCAATTTGCATATTAGTACTTTAAATATTTGAAATTTTTTCCCCTTAAATCATAATATACTGAGACTATTTTCTACCATGTTATTTGTATATGATGTATAATTTCATTTTATGTTTTATATTTTTAAAGTTTGTTATATTATCATTTGAGCACAGTATTTTAAAAGGCGATTAAAACTAGGTCTCATCAGGATATGTATAAACAGGCATTTGCAAGTCCTGGCTGGAGTGTAAAATGATATTTCTGTCAAGTAATTACTTCTGTCAAGTAATTATATAATCATGCCTACCTTTTGACCTAGAATTTCATATTCAGGAAGCCCAAGGCAGATAAGGGATCCTAAGAGATAAGTTTTAAGCATTATTTATAAAACTATTAATCATAGCGCAAAATAATAATAATGTAAATAACTGTAGAGAATCTGTTAAAATGTGGAATAGCAGGCAGCCATGAAAAATAATGTTTTGGCAGAATATTCAATGATGTGGTGAGATACAGGGAATGTATTTAAATGAAAAAAGTAGGTTGAAAAATTATGTTAGCTGATGACAAACATTCGCATATAAAATCTGGAAGAATAATGCACACACTTAATAGTGGTGGTAGGTCTACAGGTAATTAAATTTTTTTCCTTTTGAAAGTTTTCTTTATTTTTCAACAAAAGCTCTTATTATGTTTTGGTTTCAGAGAAGGTTATTAAAAAAAAAAAAAGGAAAGGAAAGCAGTGTAAATTTGTGAACCCTGGTGCCAAAAATAGCCTTCCTCCACCAATACCAGGACTTAATACACTTGCAATAAAAGAAAATCATATCTTTCTTTAAAAAATATCTGATAACATTTTTATTTGCGCAAAAATATATATGGTTTAACTATCAAGTTTAATTTGTAATATATTTTTACTGGTTTATAAATAAAAAGAAAATGTAGAGAAGTTAGTTATTATTAAATCATTTGTTAGAATCAGGTTGGTTTATTCAGGTTTATTTTTATGATACTACCTGATCCCTCCCAGTATTCTTGCCTGGGAAATCCCATGGACAAAGGAGCCTGGCGGGCTACAGTCCATGAAGTCGCAAGGAGTTGGACATGACTTAGCAACTGAGAACACCCACATGCAGTATTAAACAGTTTTTGTTTAATTTTGTGAAAGTTCAGTTTGTGTTAAAATAGTCACAACTTTGATATTTAATTGTGTGGTTTGTATTTACGAAAGCTTTTTTATTCTGACAATGATGAGGGAAGAGTTGGTTAGTGACAGGCTGTGTAAACTTATTCAGGGTTGTGTTTTAACTTACAGGCTTCTGTAACGTATCCCAACCCTGATCCCTTAGAAACGCAAGCAGGCGTTCTTGACTTCTATGGACAACGATCATGGCGACAAGGAATACTCAGTAAATAATTTTTCCTTTTTCCTTTTTTTGTCAATCTCGAAAGGCAAGAGATTGCTATCATAATTTTTCCTTTGGCTGCATTAGTATAACAAATTATGTTGAGGTAGAAATATTTGCTTTTTAACCATTCTTTAAAATTGAAGTACAAAAAAAAAAAAAATTGAAGTACAGTTAATTTACAATATTGTGTTTCTGCTGTCCAGTAAAGTGAATCAGTTATACATATATGTATATTCAGTCTTTTTTAGATTCTAAACATTTTTTTAAGATTTTTCTTTTTAGAATGTGTTGTTTGTATCACTGCATCTTAGAGTAACATAGCTAATGGTGTGATCAACACATTTGGATATCTGTTTTCTTAAAGGAAAGAATTTAATAAGCCACTGTGGCCAATTTTTATATTTGATACTTTAAAACATTACTTGTACTACCTTAAAAATAATTTCTGCGCATCTTTCTTGTTTTATACACCCTTAATTGGAGCAATTTCTGTGGCTATTAAACCTTAAGTGTTAAGAAATCATTTACTTTGGGGGAGAATGGATACATGTATATGTATGGCTGAGTCCCTTCCCTGTTCACCCAAAACTATCACAGTTAACTGGCTATACTCCAATGCAAAATAAAAAGTTAAAAAGAGAGAAATTATTTACTTTGGTCTCTGGGAAATGTATTCTATATAGAGAATGATATTGATATCACTTTTTTTTTTTGATACCACTTTTGAGGTGGTCGTTCCCACTGAGCAAGAGTACTGAGCTCAGTATCGCACCGTTCAGAACAGCGGCCACACCGAAGATTCCATGCTGATAGAGCCGCCTCTTAGACTCTTCAGAGTTCTAGAATGTTGAAGAGTCTGAAGTACATTGTAGTAAAGGCCTCAAGGAATGCACATATCTGATGTCCGTGTGGAGGATCTGTGTTCAATGAGCTATCTGAAATGGGCTGTGTCCTCTCTTACACAGGCTTTGATCTTTCGGATCCCGAAAAAGAGAAGGTGGGGATTCTTGCCATTCAGCTGAAGGAGAGAAATGTTGTTCACTCTGTGAGTTTTTGTTTTTTTTTTCCCTCAACACAAACTGTATTTTCAAGGAAAACATGAGATTATTTTTATTGGAATGTTTCTTTTTTATCTTTCCCAACAGGAAGTAATAATAACTCTTCTGAGCAATGCTGTTGCACAGTTTAAGAAATATAAATGTCCAAGAATGAAGAGTCACCTGAGTACGTATCCCTGACATGCCATGACTTGATGCGACTTTTGAGTGATTTCAGATTACATTCATACAAGATTTCAGATTACATTCATAAAATCTTTGTTTCCTTTATAGTGGTTCAAATGGGAGAGGAATATTACTATGCAAAGGATTATACCAAAGCTTTGAAGTGAGTCCTGTTCACTGTTTATTTTTGTAAGCATTGTGATTCCCTTGTGGCTAAATGAGAACGGAAATTTGTATTGGAGGATTTATTACTTCTGTGTTTATTGCCACTTCTATTAAACACCATTTATGTGATTTTTTTATTTTTTCAAGTAATGCCTGTTGGTACAGTCCTTTTCAGAGTCTTAGCAAACCTCACATTTATTTAATGTGAAAATACCTGTTGAACTATTTCAGGAAGATTTTTCTGAAGTTTATATAAAACGAGTAAAGCACTTTCTTTTAGTTTCTGCATGAACTCTTCCTGCACTGCCCTGTGAGGCTGGCTCGGCGTGTCTGACGTGTCGTCCTCTGTCAGGTTGCTAGATTACGTGATGTGTGATTATCGGAGTGAAGGGTGGTGGACCCTGCTCACGTCTATACTGACCACGGCTCTGAAGTGTTCCTACCTCATGGCCCAGCTGAAAGATTACATCACTTACTCCCTGGAACTCCTTGGCAGAGGTAACAACATTCCTTCAGTAAAGTCTGGAATCTTAACAACTACAGAGCCTCTTTAAGCTTCTTATAGTTGGAAGAATAATTCAGTATCAAATATCTGATAGTACTTGTATCACCTGCTTGTCACTTTGCTGAGAGAAGGGGTTTATACTTTAATGGAACTTGTTACAGTTGAAGGTCATACTGTAGTTGAGAAGAACAGATTTCTTCTGCCTTTTCAAATTATGGCATAAAGTAATTTTTCACATAAGAGTTCAAATGCACATACATAAAGTGTTGAGGCTGACTTAGAAAGCTGAGCTATCAGTTTTCTGGAATTGTGTTTAGCCATCTTAGAAGAGAGATTTATCTACAGTATTTTAATACCTGTAGTGGGGGTGGTATTGGGCTTACTTGGGGCTTACCCCACTAATACCTGTACAGGGTCATGGGCTTACTTGCCTGTCTTATAGTTCTGATTTTTTGCTTCTTCCTTCCTATTAGCTTCAACGCTGAAAGATGACCAGAAATCTCGGATAGAAAAAAACCTCATAAATGTTTTAATGGTAGGTTGGAACTCTTTATATATAAAATCTGTATCTGGATATGTGTATGTTTTTTTATAACTAGCTGAACAAACGTTTAACTCCATGTTGGTGCAGAATGAAAGTCCTGATCCTGAACCTGACTGTGATATCTTAGCTGTGAAAACTGCTCAGAAGCTGTGGGCGGACCGAATCTCTCTGGCTGGCAGCAATGTTTTCACAATAGGCGTACAAGACTTTGTGCCATTTGGTGGGTAACCAGCATCTATAGTATTATCTTAAGAGAAATTGTCCATTTTCTAAGAAATAAATAGATGCAGAATAATAAAAGTCAAAGATATTCCAAATACAGTCATTTTGTAGATAAACTAAATTTTTTTTTTTTTACTTTCCCCATTGACATACAAAGATGGTCAGAATTTTAAGTACTTAGTTTAGGTCTTAAAATTTCCTGCTGTGTTCATTTTTAGTTCAGATGTTATTTGAAAAAACAGTTATTTAAAAGGTTGATGCTTTCCTATCTAGGCAGGTATTTTGAAATAAGCTAAAAATAACAGAATCGTTCTTTTTTCTTTAAAATCATATGTCAGTTATGTTTCAGGAGCAAGCATGCTTTTAAAATTAAAGAGGTTTTGGAGGTAGAGTTCCTTTAAATTTTTTTTTAAAGAGTGAACTGCATTTATGTCTGTTGAAATGCTTCAAGTTCAGAAATCAGTTAGAATAATCAGTAGAGATGTTTCCTTTCTGAGGAGCAGATGTAGGTCGGAGAATAACGTGCGTGGGGCTAGCACGTCTGGTGGTGTCTGAACTGACCCCTTTTGTTTTGTTTCTAGTGCAATGTAAAGCCAAGTTCCACGCTCCAAGTTTTCATGTCGATGTTCCTGTGCAGTTCGATGTTTATCTGAAGGCTGATTGTCCACATCCCGTTCGGTTTTCTAAGCTCTGTATCAGCTTTAATAATCAGGTAATGGTACCTTTTAATGTGTGTGTGTGTGTTTTTTTTTTTTAACCGTGTATGTATTGTATCATAACTTGCATTAAATGAAGTAAAATAAACTTAGTGAATTTTAGGTCTTAGTAGGTTTCTCGCTAATAGGTGTATCTAGATAGACTGTATCATACACCTATTAGCAAGAAACCTACTAAGACCTAAAATTCACTAAGTTTATTTTACTTCATAAATGTATTTGTAATTTTCAACTTCTGTGTCCACAATGCAAGTTTTACAGTTTTCCTATTCTAATTTTTGTTTTCCCTTCCTGCTTAGGAAACCTATGAACTTTGTCTATACCTAGAGACAAGTTTTGTAATATGTAACTTAAATTTCAAATAAGATATATTCAGAATGAGTGTGATTAGATTTTCAAAAGCATTTGTTTTATTCTCACGTTAGTATTAGCTTTTCATTATAAAACTGTTTGGAGAAGGCAATGGCACCTCACTCCAGTACTCCTGCCTGGCAAACCCCATGGATGGAGGAGCCTGGTAGGCTGCAGTCCATGGGGTCGCTAAGAGTCGGACACGACTGAGTGACTTCCCTTTCACTTTTCACTTTCATGCATTGAAGGAAATGGCAACCCACTGCAGTGTTCTTGCTTGGAGAATCCCAGGGACGGGGGAGCCTGATGGGCTACCGTCTATGGGGCTGCATAGAGTCGGACACGACTGAAGCCACTTAACAACATAAAACTGTTATCTTTTTGATTTTAAAGAAATGAAAGTGGAATAGATGGATATAAAGTAAATGTGTAAACGTGCGCTCTTCCAGTTTCATTCCTTTGGGGGCATCACAGTTAACTTCTCGAATAGTTTAAACACCATATGGCACCCATAAATAAGCAACTTTTTTCTACAGAATTGGGATAGTATATTTCTCACATTTGAACATCTTTGTAGTATGATGTAGGCAAGTGCTTGATTATATTCTGTTTCACCTATAAGCCCACTTCTAATTTTCTGGTGACCCAGAAAGTATGTTGCACCACTAACCAGCAAGCATTTTTGAGTTTCAATATTCTTAGCATCTTGGCGAACCTGAGAAAGTTTAGTGTATGTCAACCCCATTAAAATAGAAGCATTTTGAGAGCAAGGGCAGGAGCAAGCCTGGGTCACTTGAAGATTAGTATGTTTTATTCAACTACAAACCATTACCCAAGGATTCCTTCTGATTAATTGGAGAATCTTAAGCAAGAGCATGAAATTTATGTTTAAGAAACATAAACCATGACCCTCACTCTTGTCTTTTTCAGGAATACAACCAGTTCTGTGTAATCGAAGAAGCATCCAAAGCAAGTGACGTTTTAGAAAATTTGACTCAAGGCAAGATGTGTTTAGTTCCTGGTAAAACAAGGAAGTTTTTATTTAAATTTGTTGCAAAAACTGAAGATGTAGGAAAGAAAATTGAGGTTAGTTATAAAATGTGTTTAAAAAATATTTTAAATGATACAAGTAATAATGAGTATGCATCAGAAAGAATTTCAATAATACTTGTTTATTAAGTTAAAAATGAAAATCTTCCATTTGGACTTACCAAGGGAAATCATTCATTACGGTTTTCTGATAGGTTTCCTTTCAGTGGGGATATATTATACATAATATTCGGTCAGTCAGTCAGTTCAGTAGCTCAGTTGTGTCCGACTCTTTGTGACCCCATGAATTGCAGCACGCCAGGCCTCCCTGTCCATCACCAGTTCCTGGAGTTCACTCAGACTCACGTCCATCGAGTCGGTGATGCCATCCAGCCATCTCACCCTCTGTCGTCCCCTTCTCCTCCTGCCCCCAATCCTTCCCAGCATCAGAGTCTTTTCCAGTGAGTCACCTCTTTGCATGAGGTGGCCAGAGTACTGGAGCTTCAGCTTTAGCATCAGTCCTTCCAAAGAAATCCCAGGGCTGATCTCCTTCAGAATGGACTGGTTGGATCTCCTTGCAGTCCAAGGGACTGTCAAGAGTCTTCTCCAACACCACAGTTCAAAAGCATCAACTCTTTGGTGCTCAGCTTTCTTCACAGTCCAACTCTCACATCCATACATGACCACTGGAAAAACCATAGCCTTGACTAGACAGACCTTTGTTGGCAAGGTAATGTCTCTACTTTTCAATATGCTATTTAGGTTGGTCATAACTTCTTCCAAGGAGTAATTGCTAGATAGTGTTGTGTTAGACATCACTTCCTGTTAACACATAAGACCAACCTTATTTTTAATGCCTGTATAATCAGTTGAGGAATTTTAAACTATATATATCCTGTATATGTGTGTGTATATGTTTTCTGTAATGTGGGCTTCCAGGTGGCACAGAGGTAAAGCGTCCACCTTGCAGCACAGGAGATGTAGGAGGCCTGGGTTTGATCCTTCAGTCAGGAAGATCCCCTGGAGGAGGAAATGGCAACCCACTCCAGTGTTCTTGCCTGGGAAATTCCACAGACAGAGGAGTCTGGCTTGGGCTACCGTCCAAGGGGTCATAAAGAGTCAGATACTGAGTGACTGAGCACAGCATTCTGGAATGTAGCAATTATATTTTGTAAAATACGACATAATTCACGCTCAGGTGTGATATCATTGTGATGTTTAAACATTGCTGATTGCTTCTTTTTAAAAAGATAGGTACTGTAAAGGGTTCGTTTAATGTAGATAATTAAAATGTCTTTCAGGAATATATGATGAAACTCATTTTTATTGAGCATAAACTTTGGAGCCAAACTCCACGGGTTTCAGTTCCAGCTCTCCAGCTTACCTGCTTGTGGCCCTGGGCAGTTACTTGACTGCTTTTATCACAGTTTATTCATCTGTAAAGTGGGAATAATAATGTTACCTGCCTCTTAGTGTTTCATGAGGATTAAATCAGTTAGTGTAAATTTCCTGGAATAGTGATTAGGACGGGGTAAGCCTCTCAGGAAATGTTGCTTTCCCATGACTGGAATGGGACAGGTAAGCTAATCTGAACTTGGGACCATTTCTCAAACAGAAGCATAAGACTGCACCCCTAGTATTCCCATAACAATTTTTGTGACTCTGTTTATTATATATTCTGTAAACCAGTATCCAGAGTTTTTGCTTGTTCATTTAAAAAAATTCTTCATGATTTTGACTAAACCCCTAATGTCATGTTTTAATTTTTTATGAGAAACTAAGGTAAAGTTTTTAAAAAACCTTTTGCAAGATGCCCCAAGGAAGCCTACGAGATGCAAGTCAAAATTAATAATGCTATTAAATATATTTGCAAATAGATTTAGTGGAAAGGACATTTATTCAGTTAGTAAAAAATTTCCTTGCTTGTGCTGTTGATGTCATCAGGAAAAGTCCGTGTGGAAGTAGGAGTTAGGTTCAGAGGAGGTGAGTGGTTACCAGAACATTCGTTAATTTCACTCAGCAGCCACTGCTTGCATGTCTGCTCCCTCGGGTACCACCCCAGGTGCTGACGTAACTGCCACACGGCCCGTCTCAGCTGGAGAGTCAGGTTATTGTCCTTGTATGAAGGTGAAGAGGTTGAAACCTGGCGCAGGGTTACTAGCCAGTGTCCCAGCCAACGGGAGCCCAAGACCGGGCTCTCCGAACGGGTGTTCCGACCTGTGTGTCACGTCGCGGGTCCCAGGAACACCACAGCCCAGCAGCCGACCCCGAGACTTCCTGGGAGGGGATGGTGACAAACTGTGCAAGCTGGCATCTCTGACAGACCTCCTCCTCTCAGATTACATCCGTGGATCTGGTTCTGGGCAGCGAGGCGGGCAGGTGTGTGGTCCTGAACTGGCAGGGAGGAGGCGGGGATGCCGCATACGCCCAGGAGGCCCTGCAGGCCTCGCGCTCTTTCAAACGAAGACCCAGGCTCCCCGACAGCGAGGTCCACTGGGATGGCATCGTGATCCAGGCGAGCACCATGTGAGTTGGGCTGCGGGCCGGTTGTGGAAGGTCGTCTCACTTCTTTGAATCCTTTGTTGTTGTTTTTAGATCAGTTACTTAGCTAGCATTTTTTTCCCCCAAAGGATCATTTCCAGAGTTCCAAGCATTTCGGTCCATCTGCGACATGACCCTCCTGCCCTGACTAACGAAATGTACTGTTTGGTTGTGACCGTTCAGTCCCACGAGAAGACCCTGATCAGAGATGTGAAGCTCACTGCTGGTTTAAAACCTGGTAAACTTTTCTTTTCAAAATTTCATCTGTGTTGATCCAACATGAAATAAACATCACAGTGTTAACTTCAGGAAATCTGTTTTGAAAATGGTTATGATTGAGTGCTCTGTCTGCAGTAGTGTTGATTCTCAGGACAACATTTGAATCTTCTGTATTTTTAAAATGTCAACATTTGTATTTTCAGGACAGGATGCCAATTTAACTCAGAAAACGCATGTGACTCTTCATGGGACAGAACTCTGTGACGAGTCCTACCCGGCTCTGCTCACTGACATTCCTGTCGGGGACTTACAGCCCGGGGAACAGGTGAATTCGGCCAGCCGGGACTCAGAGGAAATGGGTCAGGTTGTAGTGTTAAATATGGAGTGGGTTTTAGACAGCTTTAGCGCATTTTAACAGCACATCCTGAGACTAAACAAGTCATTTAACTAATGCACATTTTATACACATATTTCAGTTCAGTTCAGTCGCTCAGTCGTGACCGACTCTGCGACCCCATGGACTGCGTGCAGCATGCCAGGCCTCTCTGTCCATCACCAACTCCTGGAGCTTACTCAAACTCATGTCCGTTGAGTCAGTGACGCCATCTACTCTCATCCTCTGTCATCCCCTTCTCTCGCCTTCAATCTTTCCCAGCATCAGGGTCTTTTCAAATGAGTCAGTTCTTTGCATCAGGTGGCCAAAGGATTGGAGTTTCAGCTTCAGCATCAGTCCTTCCAGTGAATATTTGGGACTGAATTCCTTTAGAATTGACTGGTTTGATCTCCATGCAGTCCAACAGACTCTAAAGCGTCTTCTCTAACACCACAGTTCAAAAGCATCAGTTCTTCAGCACCCGGCTTTCTTTATAGTCCAACTCTCATATCCGTGCATGACTACTGGAAAAGTCATAGCTTTGACTAGATGGACCTTTGTTGACAAAGTAATGTCTCTGCTTTTTAATATGCTGTCTAGGTTGCTGATAGCTTTTCTTCCAAGGAGCAAGTATCTTAATTTCATGGCTGCAGTCACCATCTGCAGTGATTTTGGAGCCCCCTGAAATGAAATCTGTCACTGTTTCCACTGTTTCCACATCTTTTTGCCATGAAGTGGTGGGACCGGATGCCATGATCTTAGTTTTCTGGATGTTGAGTTTTAAGCCAGCTTTTTCATTCTCCTCTTTCATTTTCATCAAGAGGCTCTTAGTTCCTCTTCGCTTTCTGCCATAAGGGTGGTGTCACATATTTAAATGTATAAAATACCTTCAGCAGTTTTTATACAAGGGATTTTATAACAAATGATCCTAATATAGGAAATCCATTGCCTGATAAAATAACTAAATAACATAAACTTTACAACTTCGTGAAAGAACCTTTCAGTCAATTTTTATTTCCAAAGCAAACACAGAGTTCATGAGAAGTTGAGAATGATAATAGAAAAAAAAGATGGTGTGATAATGACCCCACTCTTAGGCTGTGGCAGGAACAGCTGTAAAAAAGTGTTCAGGTGTTTACCCAGTTAGTCCAGTAAACTCTGGAAGGTGGGAGCATTATCCTGGAATATATATCAGGAGGCAATCTCTGTAATATTAATTAAAATACTTTTATGTTGTTGCAGCTGGAAAAAACGTTATATGTTTGCTGTGGAACAGTGGGCTCGAGAATGTTTCTTGTGTATGTTTCTTACCTGATCAATACAACGATTGAAGGAAAAGAAATTGTTTGCAAGTGTCACAAGGTACTTTTTTCATGGTGACTTTGGGAAATATCATATGTGGAGTGTTTTCCTATTTCCTGTTATTTTAGTTTACCTGTGAAATAAGCAGCTTAGGTGATTATAGTGTCCTCCCAGCCCAACAGAGGAGACCCAGAGATCTGGGGGTTTGTAGTTTGGTCACTGCAGAGAGTCTGGGCCGTGGGCTCCTTTAAAAGTCACTGGGAAGCAAAGATAAATAAAAGCCCATTGTTTTGTGAATAGACCCTGGCAGAGGAGATGGAATGGGGGTTACTCCAGGGTCAGATTCCCTTCAGCTACCGCCTTTGTCACCTACTAGCTTTGTGACTCCCCCGCCCCTGCCCCGCCCCCCCCAGCAGGCCCTCGCCCTGCCCATCTTAAAGCAACAGTAGTACTGACATCTGTTTCTTGAGTTACTGCGAGCATTACAGTACATGTACAGCGATTATAAGGGGCTTCCCAGGTGGCTCAGTGGTAAAGAATCCGCCTGCCAATGCAGGAGACACCGATTAGATCCCTGGGTCGGGAAGATCCCCTGTAGGAAGAAATGGCAACCCACTGCAGTCTCCTTGCCTGGAAAGTCTCATGGACAGAGAAGCCTGCCCGGCTACAGTCCACAGGGTTGCAAACAGGCAGGACTGACCACACACATTGATGCTATGCCATATTACCTTATTGCTGTTATCATTATCCTTATTCTAGTCACCTGGAGCCAAGGTGAAGGAAGGGACTTAGGAAGAAGACCCAGATTCTAGGCATCATGGTTTAAGGCCAGTTGCCAAGTCTTTAGCTTTTGGTTCCTCTCCTGTGGAATGGTGATGGCGCCTGCCCTGCCCGCTGTTGCTGGACCCCACCATAAATAACGTATGAGAAAGCGCTCTGCAGGGTGAGCCGTTACACAACCATAGGTGCCTTGTTAGAAATGCTAACCTGGACTCTCGACATAGGTTTTTACAAATATTGTCTAAGGGAAAGGTCCCTGTTTTGTAATATTTAAGTTGGGATTATTTGATCAGTAATCGATTTGTGTTTTGTAATCTTCTTTTGTTAAGACTGAGAAAAGCCATTGATGTACCCTTTCTGTTTCCTTGCAGGATGAAACTGTAACAATAGAAACGGTCTTTCCATTTGACGTTGCAGTTAAATTTGTTTCTACAAAGGTATGTCCTGGGAAGCATATTGGAAATCACTTAGCTGATAGAAATTAACGGAAAAAAGGAAATGGGTCAGTGTACTTCCTGACAGACCTTTGTCTCCATCTGCGACAGTTCGAGCACTTGGAAAGGGTTTATGCAGACATCCCCTTCCTGCTCATGACGGACCTGTTGAGCGCCTCCCCCTGGGCCCTTACCATCGCCTCCAGTGAGCTGCAGCTTGCTCCCTCCATGACCCCTGTGGACCAGCTGGAGTCCCAGGTGGACAGAGGTGAGAATGTGGCTCATCCCACTTCACTAGCAGAAGGCAGTGGGGGGGACGATTAGCATCGTTTACAGTTGACCTTGTTTTAAAGGATCAAGTTCTTGATACATTAAGAAAGTGACTAAGAAATGTACTTGAAAATACAGTATTTTTTCCTGTTTGGATTTTTAATAGATTTTTTTTCCAATTAATTTTTAATTGATGTTTACTGCTGTTTATAATTTGAAATGGGAAAAGGTGTTTATCAAAGAAACTTTGGAAAACAGAAAAGTAGACAAGTTTTCTAAATCATCCAACTAAAAGTAAAACAGTTTATAGAGGAGATAATACCTTTCTGGTTCAGGGTACTTTGGGCTTTCTTGTATTTCTTAAAAGGAATAAAAACTAGTTTGAAATTGTGGTCAACTGGATTATAAGGGCAAATATTGTGAGGGTTTTAAAAAATCACGATGTAGTCTTAAGACCAAATACGTGTGTGGGTTGCTCAGTCGTGTCGAACTCTTTGCGACCCCATGGGCTGTAGCCTGCCAGGCTCCTCTGTCCATGGAACTCTCCAGGCAAGAATACTGGAGTGGGTAGCCATGCCCTTCTCCATGGGATCTTCCCGCCCCAAGGATAGAACCTGGGTCTCCTGCATTTCAGGCAGATTCTTGACCATCTGAACTGCCAGGGAAGCCCAAGACCAAATATAAGCAGGTTATTTTAGTTGCTCTGTTTACCCGTCTTCCTTGAAAAAGTCGTTTAACATCTCCAGGTCTCTATAGGTAATATATAAACATTGGTATGGTGCCCTTTTTTGTTGTGTTACTTGGATGTAACACCCTCTGCTTATCGATGGAATGACGGGGGGGGTATGAACTCTGTCTTCCAGTCATCTTGCAGACTGGAGAGAGTGCCAGCGAGTGCTTCTGTCTGCGATGCCCATCGGCTGGAAATGTTGAAGGTGGAGTAGCAACCGGGCATTATATTATCTCCTGGAAAAGGTGAGATTGTGTCCACCCTGCCTTTTCTCCATTGTTTGTGTCACTCTCATGCCTTTATTTTGTGTCACTGTTAATAGTTGAGAGATTCTGCCAGCCTGTAGAATAGACGAGAAGCTACATGCTGCCACTGACCATTTGTCAAAAACACACAGATTGAAGAGGATAACTTTTGTTCATGTTTGTTACAGTTTGTGATCTATATACTAACGAGATTTTAGCCAAATTCTGATGACAGGACCAGTAAAAGCATTAGGAGAAACTGCCCTCATTTGCAGTCAGTAGGACTATTTGCACAGAAAACCCAAGGGGACCAATACATTATTAGAATTATAAAGAGTTTCAGCAAGACTGCTGTGGATACAGCATCAGTATACAGAAATCAGATTCTGTATATCAGTAATAAACCTCAAGGCAAAGTACTTTTAAAACAGGTATCATTTATGTAAATGATGAGAAACATATTTAGTAGAAGATATATACTACCTTTATGGAAAAAATTATAAAAATTTAAAACATTAAAGGAAGACCTAAAAAAATGGGAGAGGTACAAAGTAGTCTCTGATAGGACTTGGCTAAGATTTAATATTATAAATTGTCTGTAGGTTCAGTGCAATTTCCTTCAAGATCTCAGCAGCTTGTTTTGTTTCTGTGGAACTTGACACTCTTGGATCTAAATTTTGTACAGAAAGGCCAAATGTCAGTAATCGTCAGAATTCTCAGAAGAGGTACAGCTAGGCAAGGGTACTTAGCCATTCAGATTCTAAGACTTATTGTAAATCTACTGTGGTCATCACTGTGGTGTGGGCTCAGGGAGAGGTAAATAAACCAGTGGAACAGAAGAGCGAGTCTAGAAATTGTTCCACAGATGCACATATGGAAATTACGTTTCATAGAGGTAGCGTTGTTACCACTGGGGGAAGGATGAACTGTTTTATAGTTGGTGGTAAACAACTGAGTATTGACTTGGGGAGAAAATGGGATATCTGTTGTGCATTGTATATGAAAATTAATTTCAGATTTATCGAAATTCTGATTGTAAAAAGCAAAACTTTACTACTTTTAGGAGAAAAATAAGAGAATCATTTTATGACTTTACTGTAGGGAAGAATTTCTTTAAATGAGACACTAGAAGTATGAGCCTCTAAAATTGATGAATTTGATTTCTTAAACTTAAGTTTTTCAGTTCATTAGAAAATGCCATGAAGAATGTGAAAAGACAGTACAAAGGGGGAAGACTACTTAGCAACATCGGAAATGAACAAAGGATTCGAATTCAGATCAAGAAGTTTTTCAGATCATTAAAAAGAAACCTCTAAGCCGAAAGTTGAGAAAAATACTTGAGTAGGCATAGTGATCAGGAGAAGCTGAATGGTCAGTAAACACAGAGGAAAGAAGGTCAGCCTTACAAGTAATCTGAGATTTGTGTACTCCCACTACTTGGAAAAAATAAAGAGGTTTAACAATGTAGAGTTTGTCACGAGGGAGAGTATGATTAGAATGATGCCCTGGAAATCTGTTTGGCAATACCTGGTAAGCTGATGGCTATACCATGCAGTCCTAGAAAAGATTCAAACATACAGGAAGGGGACATGGTTAGGAGTGTTCATAGCAGCACTGTTTGTAATAAAATATTAGAAGCAACCTAGATGTCCACCAACAGGAAGTTAGATAAATTGTGGCACGGTTGTACAATGGAATATTATATATCAGTGAATATGAAGGAACCAGAGCTATAGCTAAGAGCCTGTTAATGTTAAATGAAACAAAGCAACTGCAGATGTTCAGGATATGAACAAATTGTGCAGAATTGGAAAACATATGCTTCCTAGGCTTTATGTATAATTTGGAAAAGCATAAAGAAACAGGAATGATAGATGCCAGATTCAAGCTAGTAGTTACTTTTGGAGCGGAGGGTAGGGGGCTCCAAGCAGGACTGGATCCACGAGAAGCTTCAGCTCTGTCGTTATGTTCTCTTAGACCCGGAGGTGGATACATGGCATTGCATGTGTTATTGTCTTGTATGGCTTAATTATTTTATAAATCTTAAAACTAATTATTAGAAGTAAGAAAGAAAAAATAATTTTCTTAAAAAAAAAAAACTTGTCTTTCTTTCCACACTGCTGAATTTACCATGTTGATGTTTAGCTCAGTTCACATTTGTAGGAGTTAAAACAGTGTATTGAAGGCACTGCTTAGTTTACTCTGTCGTGTTACCGTAATACTGTAAAGACAGGAACTTCTTAAAAGGGAGGGGTTGGCTGTTTTTGCCTGTGGCGTTTGCTCAGTAATGCTTTGCACTTTTGAAACAATTCACCTGTTCTGCCTCTGCATACAGGCTCTTCCCACGGGTTGTCAGATAGTTGTCAGCCACCCCTGTGGTTCCCACCCTGACTGTCCTACAGGGAAAGTATCTGACCGTTTCATAACGTTACTCACTTTATCTCAGTAATGCCGGAATGCCACTGTGTCTGCTGATAGTGAAATATTTTTAGGTCTTCAGTTGCTCCTGCACACCCACAGCGCCGTTACAGCAGCGCGTGTCCAGTGGCCTGGGCTCCTCTGGGGACAGTCGTCAGTGTGAGGAGGCATCGTGTTGTAATGCTACACCACTCTGCTACCGATTGAGGACATTTTGCTACCAAAACGCTGGGTCACATGGTGTGCTTTTTGGTACAGTTGACTTAGGTTCTGATGCAAGTCCTGACTTCATCACTGAGACCAAACAGCAGCCTTGAGTTGTAACACTCTTTCATTGGACGTTCTCAGAAATGGGATTGGAAAAGCCCCTACTTCACAAAACTTCTTCCATTAAACCTTTAGAAAAGGGGTCATTTGTATTTGCTTTGTAGTGAGTTGGTGAATACCCTTGTTCCCTGGTTTTGATGTATTTACTTCTCACATGAAACGTGGATTTAAGGGGCCTCTCTTCTGCCATAGGACTTCAGCCATGGACAGCATCCCCGTCATCAGGACCGTCATCACCCTGCCCCACGTGATCGTGGAAAACATCCCTCTCCATGTGAATGCAGGTGACCCCACTCTCATTTTATTTGATTTACGGAATCCAAAAAGAATATTTATTTTAGCTTCTAAGATTTTTCTTTCTAACTTTCCCCGTTACAAGAAATGCCCACCATTTACAAAAGGTAGATTGTGACCAGTCTTGTTTTACCTATACCTCTACACAACCCTCCTGCCCTCAACATTTTGGAGCAAATGCCAGAATGTTATTTCATCTATAGAGATTTCAGTATGCAGCTTTAACATCACTGGCTATTTTTCTAAACATAATCACAGAGTCATTATGATAACTTTAAAAATTAGCAATAATTTTGCAATATGATCAAATTCCTGTGTTGAAATTTCCCTAGCTGACTCTGAATGTTCTTCATAGTTTGTTCTAAGGCCTCTGCATTGCTGTTGATTGGCGTTGGTGTCTAGACTCTTAAAAGCCCTAGGCAGGTGGACAGCCTCTCCCCTACTGTGCTGCCTCTACCCCCCATCACCTCCTCTACGCCCTTCACCTCCCCCTTCGATTCCTTGATGTTCATTTGTTGAAGAAACTGTCCTTCTCCTGTAAAGCTGCCTGTAGTCTGGATTTGCTGACTTGCATTGCATCACTTTTAAGTATTCCTCTGCCCCTGTAAATTGGTAGTTAGACCTGTGCGTGTGTGCGCGTTCAGTCACTCAGTCACGTCTTTGTGACTCCATGTCCTGTGGCCCGCCAGGCTCCTCTGTCCATGGCATTTCCCAGGCAAGAATACTGGAGCAGGTTGCCATTTCTTCCTCCCGGGGATCTTCCCGACCCTGTGTCTCTGGCATTGCAGGCAGATTCTTTACCACTGTGCCACCTGGGAAGCCCAGTTAGATCTATAGTCTTGATCAAATTCAGGTTAAAGGTTTTGACAAAAATACATCATAATTTCCACCAAGGAGCCCATAAGGTCTGTCATCCCATCTCAAGCCATTATTGATATTTAGGGAAATTTTTTGTGTGTTTAAGAAATTATTTCTAAAAGGTAATTCAGCTTTTGGTAGCCAAGACCCTTTCTGAGCCAAATCAGTTGTAGAAGGAGACTTTGATTCTTCTTAGCCTGCTTTATCATAGCCCTGTGGCTATTTTCCAATCAGAATTTTCTTCAGTTCAGTGCAGTCGCTCAGTCGTGTCTGACTCTTTGTGACCCCATGAATCGCAGCACGCCAGGCCTCCCTGTCCATCAGCAACTCCCGGAGTTCACTCAGACTCATGTCCATCGGGTCAGTGATGCCATCTAGCCATCTCATCCTCTGTCGTCCCCTTCTCCTCCTGCCCCCAATCCTTCCCAGCATCAGTCTTTTCAGTGAGTCAACTCTTCACATGAGGTGGCCAAAGTACTGGAATTTTAGCTTTAGCATCAGTCTTTCCAAAGAGATCCCAGGGCTGATCTCCTTCAGAATGGACTGGTTGGATCTCCTTGCAGTCCAAGGGACTCTCAAGAGTCTTCTCCAACACCACAGTTCAAAAGCATCAATTCTTCGGCGCTCAGCTTTCTTCACAGTCCAACTCTCGCATCCATACATTAACAACAACGCAGTGCTGTCATTAATTTAAATAATTCCATGTCTATGGAATGAACTTTATTTACAAAAGGAACCCATGAATGGTGAGCTTTGTTGTTTTTTTTTAACCAAGAGAAATGTCACCTCTGCAGATCTGCCGTCATTCGGGCGTGTCAGAGAGTCGCTACCTGTCAGATATCACCTGCAGAATAAGACTGACTTAGTTCAAGACGTGGAGATTTCCGTGGAGCCCAGTGATGCCTTCATGTTCTCAGGGCTTAAACAGGTACAGGTTGTATCTCACGGGGTTGCTTGTGAAGACACAGGAGTGTGGCCAGAAAGTAGAGAGCTGTCAGAAATGAATTGATAAGGCTGATTGTGGTCCCTCTTGTTTTGATAGTGGTGAATCTTAAGTACTTTTGAAGATTTAATTACAACTTGCTGTAGAAGTGGGTTAAATGGGCCACCCTTTCCATATTGAGATCACACATAGAGGTTCTTTCTCCGTATAAAACAAGAGTTCACAAATCCTTGGACTGATAGAATTCCTGAAAATTTTAAACTATTCCTTTTTCCTTTTATTGCTAACGAGTTTGTGTGTGTGTATCTTTTAATTTGAGACCTTTTGAAGCATAACTGCACAGATTAAAAGCCTAATTCGCTTCTAAACTATCAGTATAATTTTTTAGAGATTTTGATCCTGCATAGAGTTATCTGTGTTACGTGTAGGCACAATTTTGTATCCACATAGAAAAATACATGATTCAGATGTTTTTCTTCATGTCTTCATATCAGAGATGGAAAAGTTCATCAGATTTTTGGGTGGAACATGCTCTCAGGCAAAACCATGTTTTCAGTAAGAATGCTGTCCTCTGTCACAATGGCAACAGAGACACACCTCAGTGGTCAGGACATGCTTTTTATTATTAATAATAAGGGTGTAATTAGAGCACAAACTTGTAATAACGCCAAGTAGTATTCACCCTGAGTCAACCATCTGGCTAGCTGTGTTTGCTGTTAAATGAAAGTAAAATTACACATAAAGTGTACTATAAGTCTGTACACTGATATAAATTTATAATATTAATATACTCAAAGTATAATGTTGGCTGAATATGTTGGTTCACACACACATATATTATCTCTCATGCATGATACATGAATACCTTTATGTATTCATTTGCAAATGAGTAGGCTTTTCTTGATTGTCCTGATCTCTTTCACATATTGACTTGAAAATAATTAGATAAAGTACTGAAAATCTTACCAGATAGTGCTCTTTCCTTTTGCCCTGAAGGTACTTACCTTACCACAAAGGTAAAATCCCTAAGACAAAACACAGGAAACGGCCAGCTCCTCTCCTGTTAATGTAGTGTCTACAGAGATGCTCTTCTACACATTATCCCATAGCGCACTGTGGCTGTACCGCCTGCCTGGTCTGAGACACAGGAAATGCTGAGCTGTCTGGTGTTTGCATTGTTAAGCAAGTGCAGGTTGCCTTTTGCTGTTGGTAGAAACTGAGAAACCGTGCACATGTTTGTGTTACATTTGTTACCTGCGTGGTTCTGGCCTCATTAATTCAGCCCTACATTTTGGTGTCTGTCTAGAAGATGGTATAGGAGAGGGTACAAATATTTCTCCAGAAGGATTTAAGTGTCTGATCGTTTGCCAGAATTTGACAGGTAACAACATGTAGCTGTTGCAAGTTTTTCTGATACATGGATGTGTTTATCTTTTTCTGTCACTTTGTGATTTAGATTCGATTACGTATCCTCCCTGGCACGGAACAGGAGATGTTATATAACTTCTACCCTCTGATGGCTGGGTACCAGCAGCTGCCGTCTCTCAACATCAACTTGCTCAGGTTTCCCAACTTCACAAATCAACTGCTCAGGCGCTTCATACCAACCAGTATTTTTGTAAAGGTGAGGTTTAGACATTTTCTATTTTTTATCGTCTTGGAAACAAATGCAAGTAGATGTTTTTTCACGTCAGTCAGTTAGTTCTGTTGTTCAGTTGTGTCCGATTCTTTGCGACCCCATGGAGGGCATCACGCCAGGCTTCCCTGTCCTTCACCAACTCCTGGAGCTTGCCCAAACTCATGTCCATCGAGTCAGTGATGCCATCCAACCATCTCGTCCTCTGTCGTACCCTTCTCCTCCCACCTTCAATCTTTCCCAGCATAGGGGTCTTTTCAGATGAGTCAGTTCTTCTCATCAGGTGGCCAAAGTATTGGAGTTCAGCTTCAGCATCTGTCCTTCAAACGAATATTCAGGACTGATTTCCTTTAGGATGGACTGGTTTGATCTCCTTGCAGTCCAAGGACTCTCAAGAGTCTTCTTCAACACCACAGTTTTTTCATATAAACGTCACTAAATAGTATTTTGAAACCAGCAATGTTAGTATTTTGACTGTTACTACATAAATTTGGCAGTATTGCTATCTGTTTCTTACTAAGTTATTATTTTATCAATTTTTTATTTTCTATTTTATAGATTTTTTTCTTAGATCTAATTTGAAAGGTTTTTATTCCTTTGGGCAAATGAAGATTTATCTTGATGGCATCCTTAAACATGTGTTTCCTTTGGCTTAGTAAAATATATTTTTATTTTTTTATTTAAAAAAATTTTTATTTTACTTTATAATTTATTTTTTAGAAATATATTTTAAAATTGTAGTTAATTTGTAACTCGTTTTTAATCACAATGGATTAATTTTCTGAATACAATCCCTGAACTTTTCTGATTCTAATAACTTTGCAGTACTACTGGATTTGGATCTTTTCTAAAAGTGATCACCAGTCGGAAACTATACTCGGGTTTAATGTTTGGATTTTTTTAAATAGTGATATGATTTCCAGGTTCTTGTTCTTTGATTGACTTAGCCTTCCATTCATTCCATTCCTGCATTGAGCTTCAGTTGCCTCACTCACACATGCATGCGTGTGTACCTACACGTATGAAACCTCCCAGCAACAGGGCAGAGCAGGAGGCCCCCTTCCCTGCCTCAGGGAACCCCCAGGACTTAACTCACAGCCGTCAGCCTGTGGTGCTACGGTTCTAACGCTGGTCTGGTGCCCCTTCTGCTCTCCCCACAAAGGTCTGCTTTTAAAGTCCGTCAGCATAGTACGGTCATTTGCAGGAATCTCGTTCTTTTAACTACTTGATGACTCTCTGGGGTGTTGTCAGACTTTCTGACTTGTCAGAAATTTTACACCTAAAAGCAGTCACGATATATTTTATTGACTCTTAGCTTTTCCTCTTCCGATGTCATGTTTTAAATTTATTCGGTCAGTGAACTTCGAGAAGGGGGCATTCTGTGTTTATCCTCTGCTTCAGTCCTCGCAGTATTTGTAGTTACACACTGTAGAGTTCATGACGCATCACTCTGTCCCAAACAGGAGAAGGGGAGCCCTTGAGTCCCAAGGAGCTTGCTGGCAGCTCAGGTTTGTGGCCTGCTTAAAGCTCGAGACACAGGCTGAGCATGAGAGGGAGGGTAAAGCTTTCCCACTCGAGCGGGAGTGGTGGCCAGGCGCCCTATCGCCCACGGTACACTGACGGGTGGGTGGCGGTTGCAGGTTAGGGGGCGAGGGGACTCCACGGGCAGAGGATGTGATGTGCTGGTGGGCTTGCCACTAGGAACAGAGGAAGCGGGCTGCATGGAGGCTGCGAGGTCGCCATCCCCAGGCTCACGTGGCGAGAGAAGGTGGGGAAAGGAGACAGATGAACATAATCTTGTTTGGAAACTTGCACACGTTTATTCTGTGTCCATGAAACAGTTCCAAGTACTTGCAGACCCTCTCCAGTTAACAGCACTTCTGTCGTCATTCTTACCTTGCAAACCCTCGTTTTCCCCTCCGAAGCCACAGGGCCGGCTCATGGACGACGCCTCCATCGCAGCCGCGTGAGATTCAGGACCGGCCTCAGTTGTTCTTGGAGAAATTGGACAGAACTGTGTGGTTGTTTCCTGGTGAGCTGTACTTGATCATGGTACAGGTTAATCTTCTCTATTTTTTAATGGATGTTACACCAACTCTTCAGAGGAAGTCATCCTAAAATATTAGGAAAATCTCTCTTCTAGTTTGACTAATAAATATTTGAAATCTGTCAGCGTGACGTGAAAGGGTGTTAGCCCTTTGTTTTTGTTGAAAGTTGTTTTGTGGACACGGGCGTCTTCCCAGTTAAGGGGGTTTTGTATGTGCAGTAGCCGAGGAAAGTTAAGTCTCTGAAATACGCCTGGACAAGGGGAGCCATGCACCAGTGTCTCCCCTGGAAAGCTTGGAATCCCCGTGGGTGCCTTTGAGAGTTGGCTAAACCAGAGATGGAATAGAATAAATCTGTTCTCATGCATCTAACGTATGTTCAGAGTCCATACACAGGAACCAGAAAGCAGTCACGGGACTGACAGAGACAACTTCCAAAAAGTTTTAATGAAAGCAGTTTAAGATGTCTAAAAAAAATAACCTTTGCTTAGCACCAAAACATTTCAGATAGGTTCAGCTTGCTTGGTTCGTTTATGAAGCAGGTTCGTAAACAAGATCCTCACCTGTCAGGATCTGAACTGCAAGATGCTAAGCATAATCTCCTAAACTGAAAGTTTTCGAGAAAGATGCAAGGTCTAAATCTAAAGTTCTAGAGCTTTTAGTTATGTCGTGCAGGTTGAAAAGAACTTTTTAAAACTTTTGAATATTCATGTACATAAACATATTGTGAAAATCCTCTGTTAAAATATCTTAATTTAAAACTCCCCCATTGTTCAGAAATTTTTATTATTTAAAAGTATAGGAGTTGTAAAAAGGAAAAGAATGATGTAAATAAATAACTTTCTCTTTCACACATGCTTGTGTGTGTCTTTTATTTATTTTGAGCTTGTTGGATAGCTGCTCTGTGGAGCGGCTTTTACTGGGAAACACCGTTGCAGAAGTGTGTGTGGTAGGGGGTGTGTTCTGGAGCCAGGGGCTGTGATGGGCTGGGGGGATCTGAGTTCCCTGTTGTCCCCACTGCTCAGGTGGAGACCACAGGAGCTTGTCGGATTGTCCCAGGGCCAAGTCCCAGCTCTGGTGACTTTGTTTATGTTGCCCTTTGTGTGTCTCAGGTTCTTACCTGGAAGACATGGATGATATGATGATAATACCACCTGAGAGGCATGTTATGAGGATGATAAAAATTAAAAACACAAGAGGGACTGTAAACAAAAATGCCATGAAGTAATGTTTTCTCTATGCTCTTTTATTTTATATCCTACTCTGTTTTGTTAAAAGATGTTCCCGGTGTAACGAATTGATTTCATGACTCACTAACAGGATGTAACCTGCAGTTTGAAAAATTCAAAGGTGCATCTGATGCACGACTCACATAATAAACGTCTCCTGTGTGTACACTGCCATTGTCAGACACGAAGTACCCAGGGCGTGTTAGGACACGTGGATCGCTGGCCTCCACTTCAGCATCACTAGCCTTGATGTCAGTGTGATCTCTGTGAGTGCAAATACACCACATAAATCGGCCTGCACTTTCCCTCAGTAGCGTAATCCTTTCTCAACCAGGAATCCTCCCATGTCGTTCATTTTACTGCAGATGTATTCCATTTATTTAAATTACAGCAAATTTTAATTCAGAAATACATGAAATAGTGATCTTGCCTGGGTTCCCCAAACAGAGCTGTCATTGCAGGAGCCGTTGACTCACTGAGGTTACAGCGTCCAGAAGGACCGCAGAGCCTTTCCCTTGGAGCCTCTGTGCTTCAGCCACAGCCCCTCTGTCCCCGCCGAGAGGCTCCTGTCTCCTCTCTGACTCCTGTGTCACCATTTGGGTCTCACTACTCCTCCTTACCAGTACTACGCACCATTCAGGAGGACACATTTTTAAATAAAGCATTTAAAATTTGGCTTTGGGGGAGTGACTAAAGTTTGCTTTCTGATTCTTGAAAGTAAGCACTGGTTTTTAATCAGTGTGGAGTGTTATGAAGAGGATGGGGATGGTAATGTTTTTGGAATAAAAATGATTTCCAGTTTGCTTCATTTTATATTTTTATGATCCTAAAATTACAACTTCAACTCAGTTTTCCTCATGAAGTGTTAGGTTCCTTATCTTTGAATTCTTTTTAAGGGACTGTATGGGATCATGGCTCTTAAATGGATTTTTTTTTTTAATGTCTTCAGCTTACTTGAAAAAAAGATTCTTTTGTTCTCATTCAGTCATTTCTTTCATGGCCCGTTCATAGCTCCACCCAGAATATGAAAGGCCTCTCTTCTTGATGCTGTCCCTAACAATAGCTCTGAAGAATTCTGAGCTGTAATTTCCACATTGGCGTTGCAAAGAAAGAGGGGGTGCTTTCAAGGAAGAAACAAGTGGGAAAGCTAAACTCACTCTTTCAATAAGGAGCGTCTATATGGTCTCCACATGTACCTTTCTGAAACTTCCTCTCTTGACCTAAAACCCCAGAAAAGGCACCAAAAGTATCCCAACTCCTAGTACTTTTTACACTAAGTAAAAAAAAAAAAAAAAAAGCTTAAGATGGATTGTGTTATTTACCAGTTGAGAGAATAGATAGTAACGACTGTAATTTTCAGGAAGCGGTTAGGTTCAACATTCATGATTAGAGATTGTTGAATGAACATGTGATAGCAAATAAAAATGTGACTTGCTCTTGCTGTGCATTTGTGTTCTGAAACATTTCCAACAAGGGATACTCATGCCATCCTTTGATGAGTGAGCCCCATTCCCACCATCTTCTTTGTACTTTAGTCAACGATGCGGTTCTCAGACAGCTACCGAAGTGCTGCATACAATTCGCCAAATGAGTGTAAAGCCGTGTGTTTTCACGCACGAGAAAAGAAATTCTTGGCTTAAGTACATTCAGGTTCTCTTCCAAGGTCAAATTGGTGAGAAACTTTCCCTTCCACTCAATTTACTTGCGCCTGAGAGCGAAAGAGACTGTTCACCGGGCCTTTTGTGTCTGCTTTCTGAAGCGTGTTTTACCAGAGTCAGCCCTGCCAGGCACGCCTGCGTTTCCGGTGACATATACCGTGCAAATGATAGGTTGAGCCATGCTTTAAATTCTAGTTTCTCCCCAGTCGTTCAGAGAATGCAAAACTCATAGCCACCTTGCAGCTGGTTTTTCATTTATGGAAAACACTTCTCACGCAGAATGTATCAGCCTGCCTGGGATGTGTTGCTGCTGCTGCTGCTGCTGCTAAGTCTCTTCAGTCATGTCCGACTCTGTATGACCCCATAAATGACAGCCCACCAGGCTCCGCCGTCCCTGGGGTTCTCCAGGCAAGAACACTGGAGTGGGTTTCCATTTCCTTCTCCAATGCATGAAAATGAAAAATGAAAGTGAGGTCGCTCAGTCGTGTCCGACTCTTTGCCACCCCATGGACTGTAGCCTACCAGGCTTTTCCGTCCGTGGGATTTTCCAGGCAAGAGTACTGGAGTGGGATGCCATCGCCTTGCAAATGATATCTTTATTAGGTTGGCCAGGATTTCTAAACCATGTATGTTTCCCAAATGATAAGTGCCGATATTTATTGAGGGCTACAGAGTACCAGGTGATTTTTGGTCTTAACTTCATTTGTTTAATACTCAAAAAAGCCCAGTGTGGAGTAGATACTATTATTATCATCCCCATTTTAAAGATGTGGAAACTGAGGCACAGAGAAGTTAAGTAACTTGCCCAATGTTCTGGTTATCACTGCACAGCAAATCATCCCAATACTTGGTGTCCAAACACAACAGTCATTTTTTATGCTGTCAGTGGGTCAGGAATTGAGGAAGAGCTTGTCTGGGCATTTTTGGTTTGGGTTCACTCATGCAGCTGTTTGACAGTAGGTGAAGTAGGAAATAGGAAGGTGAGAACAAGGAGGCTGAAGCCGCGTGGGGTTAGCCAGGTGTCTCTCCGTGTAGTCCCAGGACATTTCCAGGTGGTCTTTGGGCTTCCTCACAGCATGGCGGTCTCAGAATGCTTGGGTGCTTACATGGCGACATAGAGCTCTGGTGTGGCTGGTGCAGCCAGGAAGATAGAAGCCTCATTCCCTTCCGTGACCTGGCCTTGGGTAGCACAGAACGTCACTTCCACGATGCTCACAGGCCCATCCACCTTTAAGAGGAGGGAACATGAACCCTACCTCTTGCTGGGGAAATGGTCACATCCTAGAACAGCGGGGACAGGAGAGCTCACTGCAATCTTTGGAAAATGCAGCCTGTCTTAGCCAATGACATGGCACGTGGTGGGAGAGCTGGGATTCAAATCAAGGCCCTCTGCCTGCAGAGGCCACGTGCTGAACCTCCACGCTACGCAGCCACCGCTCTAAGGCTGCCAGTGTTTGCTCCTAAAGAAATGAGCCTTGGCTAAATACGGGTTTGATGACTGAGGCATTGCGCACTCTGTGACTGAGACCTATTCTTAAGTCTGGCAGCAACACTGTTGCCCTTAATTACACGTTGACTTCCAAGTGTTCAGAGTGCTTGCCATGGGCCAGTTTCTGTGTCAGCAGCTAAAGTATAAAGGAATCCTCTTCCTGAGGACCAGCAGTCCAGCACAAGATGCTGCCATGCGATGAATGCAATAGAGGTGGGCACAAGACCGGTGAACTGATGAGATGTGTGAGAATGGCTTTAAAATGCTCCAGAAAACAAAATCAAAAACCGGAAGACAACCTAGGTCAGTAAGAAGTGGATGAAACAAGATTTGAAAAACGTTGATCATTCTTTAAAGCAGGTAAAGAGTGCCTGGGGGCTGTACTTTTGGATATGTCTGCAATTTTCCATGATAAAAAAATTCATAAAAGATTCAAGGTAGAGAGGAAGCCCAGTGGAGGTGATTACAGAGTGTGAGTGAGGAAGCAGCAGAGAGGAGGGGCTAACTCCTGGAGTGACACTGGAGTGGCTTCCACGTTCCTAATGAAACTCCTGGGAGGTTTTCCTGTAAGGAATGTGTTTCCATCACCCCTGAACCAACAATGTTTCCGGGAGCTGGGTTTTGAAGACATAAAAGTTTGTAAACTAGACAGGTCAGGTGACAAAGAGGTGCTGGCTGGTGTCGGCTCCTGCCCACCTCCTCACACACCAAGCTCTCTTAGTGTAGACAGACTTGCACCGCTGAGTAGCGCTGGCTTTGTTTTCCCTGCCTGAGAGGTTCACATTTAGTGATAAAGAGAATTAGGAGAGGAATGAAACTCATTGAAAACTGAAAGAATGCTCTCTGCTCTTCAGCACTGTTGCTTCTGGAGAGCAGAGCTTTTTCTGTTAGAATTTGATAATTTTGAACAAAGTCTGTCTTCTTGTTAGTTGTATAATGCTCTCATCAGAGTATTGAGTTGTAGCTTGAAAAATGTTTGACCCTGGATGGTAATCAAAAACCATAGTCTGAACAAAGGACTGAATCCCAAATACCCAACTTACCAGGAAACAGTAGGGAGCCCTACATTCAAGATGTGTTTGAATATTGAATTGTTTAAACACAGGATAGCTCATGTGTTGACTGAGCGACTTCACTTCACTTCTCACTTTCATGCATTGGAGAAGGAAATGGCAACCCACTCCAGTGTTCTTGCCTGGAGAATCCCAGGGACGGGGGAGCCTGGTGGGCTGCCGTCTATGGGGTCGCACAGAGTTGGACACGACTGAAGCGACTTAGTAGCAGCAGCAGCAGCTCATGTGTGTATCAGAGGTGTTAGTGCCTACAAGTTGTTCAGACTACATTTACAGTATTTTCTCTGCTTGTAATTCCTACCACTTAATTCATTTTACTCTTTTATAGAGAAAATTTCAAAACATATACAAGAGAAGAGGCTATAATACACCTCCATGCTTCTACTCAGCTCTGTAACTGAATACTTTGCTATCTACTGTCTACATAGCACTGTACCCACGTCTATTCCCCTATTGTATAATTTCACCCATAAATAAAAGACTTAAAAAAACATACAATGCAATAATATTATTACATCTAATAAGTTGCCAATAATTTCTTAGAAGTTGCCTAATATACAATATATGTTCAATTTTCCCTAATGGACTAAGCAGTCTTTTTAGAGTTGGTTTGTTTCAATCAGCATCCTAACAAGGTCCATCATCATGTTTAATTATGTCCCAAGGCTTTTTTGAGCTTCATTAACTGTAGAAGAGTCTCTTCCCCACCTCTATGCCTTATCATTGACCTGTTGAAGAAAGGGGGTCAGTGTCTTGTAAAGTAGTCTACACCCTGGTGTTGGCTGGTTGCTTCCCATGGTGTCGTTGGGCTTGTTTCTCTCTTCCCTGGATTTCCTGTGGACTAGGAGTTAGGGTTTAAAGCTTGCCTGAGTCCCTTTCTACCTACCTCGTCCCTTGCCCCATTTTTTTTTTTTTTTTTAAGAATATCTCACAGTTGATCTGCTGCATATCTATTGCCACACAGATCTGATTGCCTCACTTTTAGTGATGCTGAAATGGATCAGTGGGCTTACGGGATGATGGCCTAATCCCTTTATTATAAGGTTCAGCTAAACATCCATCAGTGGCAATTGTCTGAATCAGTCACTTAATTAGAAGTTGCAAAATATAATTTTAATATACTGGCCTGCATTTATTGGCTAGAATTATGCTGTCGAGAAGCATTCTTCCCCCTTCACCTACTAGGTCTATGTAATTACTCTAATAAATAGTTCCTATAGGAAAGAAAGAATTTTTAATAACTTGATTCTTTCTCTTTATAATTTTCAGGGTAATGAGGCATGCCTTATCTAACTCTTTGTTAACTAAGAGCTTTGGTTTTTGTTTTGGTTTACTGGTCCTCTCCTTTTCTCCTTTCTTATGAAATAATCGTAAATGAGAGACTGCAACGCAGGGGAGTTGGTGTGAGGACTTTCTGACATTTTGGTGGCTGTTGCCCCCTCTATAGGGACACTCAGTGCCCTCCATTTGGCTTCATCTGAACAGAGGGATTCTTTTTTTTTTTTTTTTAACTTCATTTTATTTAGGCTATACTGGGTCTTCATACAGGACATGGGATCCAGAGTATGGGGTCAGTAGCAGCACCTGGGTTAGTTGCCCCAGGCCATGTGGGATCTTAGTTCCCTGACCAGGGATGCAACCCATGTCCCCAGTCTTGGAAGGCAGATTCTTAACTGCTGGACCAGCAGGGAGGTCCCCAGAGGGATTCTTATGCCTGTGTTTACCCCTGTAAAGCCTCTGCTTTGAAAAGTAAAGTTGGCAAGGAATCTTCAGCTGTAAGAATGAGACCAACAAGAAAACTTCTACAAACTTCTGTCAGACAATCACTTCTGCAAGTCTGGGCCAAGCACACACTACAAATCAATATTACAGAGGTTCCAAGTGATTCCCTGGAGGAATTAGTGCAAGAGCCTGATACAGAAGAAAGATTCAATGATGTTTAATAAATGGATTTTCTAGGAATTCTTTGAAAACCGATTATCACATCATGGTGGATCTTTCAACACAGACGCAGATACTGTTAAAAAATTACTTGGGATACTTGTTAATGACAGTTAGCCAGACTTATTCAAGAGAGGCTATTGTGATCGGGTTTTGTAGGGGAGTGAGATCAGATTCAGCTCTGACAGAGATGAGTGTGGATTTGAAGGCAAGGAGCCGGTGGGCATCAGTGGATGGGAAATTTGTTGTTGCTTAGTTACTCCATCATGTCCGACTCTTTGTGACCTCATGGACTGCAGCCCACCAGTCTCCTCTGTCCATGGGATTTCCCAGGCAAGAATACCAGAGTGGGTTGCTATTTCCTTCACCAGGGGATCTTCCCAACCCAGGGATTGAACCCTCATCTCCTGCATTGGCTGGTGGGTCCTTTAGCACTGAGCCACCTGGGGATATTTTTTTTTTTTTATTGCTGAGGCAAACCCTAAGGGGTAAGAGGGATTTTTGCTAGACCAACTCAACAGAATGCCTGCTGAAGGCAGCGGAGATGGTCAAGTACCATTCTCCATGGACAGGCAGAGAAGCCTGTCAGACCTGGTTGAGCAGAGGTGCCCAGAGAAGCCTGATTAAAGTTTGGTCAAAGGAGGGGTAGGTGCCCACTTACAACCATTAACCACGATGTTTTATTTTTCAGGTTAATCATTCTTCCTCTATCAGGTAGTAGAGTATTTGCTGCTTTCAAAGTCAAGTGTGTCTGAGCGGGTTGGGTAAGCTGAACCTTTCTTTTCAAGTGTTGCCACCCGCTGCCTCCCAGAAGATGAAACCAGGGCCTCCCCTTGCGAGAGGCTCAGTGCATGAACAATGCTAGCTCAGGACGCAGGAGGACGTCGTCGCATGACTGACTCCACTCCGAGTTCTTCGAAGCAGAAAGAAATTTCCAAAGTGGTTAGACAGGCTGGGTGACTTTAGGACAAGGCGCCTTTATGTTTTAAAATCGGAACCCAGCTGTGACGAGCCAGCAAAAAGGTTTTCTTGAAGCTGCTGGGATGACCTGCAGAAACCCTGGCTGGGCGGGTGAGTGTGGACTCCGCACGCACGCAGGCTCCCCTCCACTGCATCCCCGGCGCCCCCCATCCTCGGGTCCCCGCGCCCCCGGGTCCACTGAATCCCTGGTCCCCGCGTCCCCGGGTCCCCCATCCCCGGGTCCCCGCACCCCCAAGGTCCCTGCCTCCCCGCAGCGCGCTGAAGGGATGCCACCGCTGCAGCGTCAACCAGGCTGGGCTCCTGCGTGAGGGCCCCTAGCGCATCTGAGACGGAAGTTCACCCTAGTGGGCTCACGCCTGGCTTAAACGTGGTGCAGCCCCTTCCAAAAAGCCGGCCCAGCTGCTACTCTGAGAGAGGCCCCTGGGGGCGTTTTCAAAGTGAATGCAAAAAAAGCTTCTATGGATTTTGCCAAGCCCACGTAGGGTGTGGAGCCCTATTAATTAAATCTACCTTTTCTTTCCAGGAGGAGGCATCATAGTCCAGAAAGACAGAGGTTGTGTCCAGTTTAGAACCTCCAGGCCACCCGCAGATGTAGGGACCGGGTGTCCTAACACCCTGGCATTCCCGAGCTCCCAGCTCACCCCAACCCGCTTCAGATGCTGATAGAAGAGTGGAGAAGCTCTGTGTCCAGAAGGCAGGCAGCTAGTATCTGAACCGGGAGTCAGTTGCTGACTGGCACTTGCCGTGGGGGCTCACCATCCACCTCTACAAGGATTAAGTCATGTGCTACTGCTGACCTCCGACACCCCTGAAGGGCAGGGGGAGGAGAGCAGAATCGAGGCATTCTGTGCTTGGGGTGAACTGGCAGGACAGGTCTTCAGAGAGTTAGCTATGCTCAGGAACTAATTTTATGAGCCCAATTTTTGTATCTCCTCATATCTAGAAAAGCACTAAAATCCTTCATGGTGACGACTGTTTCTCGTGACCTAGCAAAGCTTCACGAGACTAGTAGAAACCTTCTGGAAAAAGTATGTGCTTGATTACGTGTATTCCCCTTCACCAAAATCACATATATACCTAAAACTTCCCCCCCTGCCTCTTTGGAGCTGTCTCCCAGAGCTATCTGAGGCGCTGTCTCCAGTCTGCAGTCCTCATTTTGCCCCAATTCTAACTGAACTGGCAATTCTCATGTTGTGCATATTTTTTCAGTCGACAGAGGCCAGGGGATGAAGGCAGTGGACACAGGTGCCTCTGGAATGTTCCCTCCAGGAAGGGAGCGTGGCCTGCCTCGCAGATGCCAGCACTGCTAGACTCAGATCCTGCCTGCATTCTCTCTTTTCCTGTTTGGTTTGGCAGATCTGCAGAGCTCTCAGTGGGGCCTGAACCCTCACGGACAAGTCTGTCTTTGTTAGAAGGGCCCTCCTCCCTGGTGAAATCACCTTTATCCAGATACATAGGTCTGATCAAAGGGAAATACTTTAATAACATGGAAAATGGTCACTGTTACAGTGTTGTGGGGGGAAAAAAAGCATGTTCCAAAACAGTATGTTATCGGATCTTGTTTTGTAAAACAAAACCAAACAAACACCAGAAAAACACAAATACATACTCAAAGGAAAAAGACGAGAAGTATATGCATCAAATTCTACTTTTGGCTTATTGGATGATAGGTGATTTTAATTTTCTTCATTTTACTTATTTGTTCTACAGTGATTTCAACAGTAGACATGGTTTTTTCCTAATAAGAAAAAAAAAAGACAAATTTTATCAAACAAACAAACAAACAGTGTCACCGGCCCAGTGGGAAGGGAGTCCATAGGTGGGCACACCTGGTGATAATATACCAATATACCCACTTTCAGAAGCACCCGTGTAAATTGCTGGAGACACTCTGTCTTGTAGAAGATACAGATCTGTTCCTGTTTTGTGGCCACTCAAGGAAGAAGCAGATGAACCCCCACTGCTGTTATAACCAGGATGCTTTTCTCTTACCCAGAAGATTCCTCAGGATATTGGTGACTCTGATCTGTTGCTTGGCAACATGTTCATTGAATTGGTTCTCTTCCAATTTCCAGTTCTCTATGGCCAGGGGATTTCTTGTCGTGCCTCAGCTTTTGGATTGTAGGAGGCAGGTCTCAATTTAGGTCTCTGACCTTGGGGATGATGTCAAAGGGACCCAAAGAGCTTCGAAGTCTTAACTTAATGGGACCCAATAGCTTCCTTCTTGCCATAGCACCCTAAATGGGCCTTCCAGCAGAACCACAAGAATGTAAGTGCCCAAAAAACAGGTTTTATTCCCTGCGCTGTCTCTCACTCCTAGAACTATTCCTGACACCCATTAGAAGGAACTGGTAAATATTGATGTCAATAAATACAGCGATAAACTGTAGACTTACTGTTTGAAAATATCTCAGGTGTTCAGATTTCTCTTTCCTTTTCTTTCTTAGTTCTTATCCTTTGTTCCTCTTCTTTTCTTCTCACTTTTACAATTTATCAGGAGAACTCCTTCCTTACCCACCCCATGCCCATTTGTCATTTGCTCACTAACAATCCAGTTATTTACTAAAAATGACAACGAAACCCACAGGCCACAACTGTTGTCTGACCCCTCGAAACTTCCAAGTCCCACCCAACAAAGTCTTGAGACATGGGAGAGCCAAAACCAAAACTCAAGCAATTCCATCTGTGCCCGTTATTCTTATTTCCAGCTTCTTGTAGACGTGAGGATGACTGGAACGCTGGTATTTCCACACTAGGGATGCCAACGATTTTTTGTCAAAACATGAGAAGGAGGGCTTTCCCTGGTGGTCCAGTAGCTAAGCTCCCAGAGGGAGCAGAGGGTCCAGGTTTGATTCCTGGTCAGGGAACTAGATCTCACATGCTGCTGCTAAGACCCAGGGCAGGCAAATAAATAAATAAATATTATTTTTAAAACGTGAGAAGAAGCAGCTGTTTCAGATACTGCAGGCCGAGGGCCAGTGTAATTTGTGTAATTCGGAAGCCATAGGCACTGGACTCTGTTTCCCTTTGCAAAATCCCCTTGTCTCTCTCCAAGCTGTGTTTCTATGTCCTGAGCCCCAGTGAAAGCTCTAGAAAATGCTGTCTCTGGGGAAGAGGTGGGGAGGTGGGACTCATCTGCAAAGGTAAATAAAATATGAGGACAGTTGTAATGATATTTTGATTTTTTTAAAAAATTTCTTCAAAAACTCAGTATGGCATTTTCATCATCATAAAAATAAGAACAGAGTCATCTGCCCAAGGATTAAATAAAGCAGGACATTCTAGGAGGAGCTGGACCAAGGCCGCTACAAATGTCGCTCACTCTCCCTCCTGCTGCCTGCTGTTCTTGTGCTTGTGTCTTCGGGACCCTGATTTGTAAGAAAACTGTGTGTGTGCCTGCTAAGTTGCTTCAGTTGTGTTCGACTGTTTGCAATCTTATGGACTGTAGGCCGCCAGGCTTCTGGGATTCTCCAGGCAAGAACACTGGAGTGGGTTGCCATGCCCCCTTCCAGGGTATCTTCCCAACCCAGGGATCAAACCCGTGTTTCTTAAGTCTCCTGAATTGGCAGGTGGGTTCTTTTACCACTAGCGCCACCTGGGAAGCCCAAGAAAATTGTATTTCCTGCATTTGGAGTCCTGGTCTCCTCCCTACTGACGTAAGAAATAGGAAGAGGCGTGGTCAGGCGGCCATGTTGCCCAGCTCTGTCCTCACTGAATTTTGTGACGGGTGGGTCCTAGAGCTATGCGCTGTGAATGCTCCAGAAGGAGAGAGGCTGGGGCCAGTGAATCTGAGTATCACTGTGGGACATCCTGCTGGCCAGTGTCGTTTATCTATCTTAGTGAAAGTTCTCTGCAAGATTTTGCTAACTTACATTCTTTGCAGCAAAAATAGAGTGATTTAAATTTTTTTCTCATTGAAATCAAGGCATCAGGATGTGAGTCATGGATACATAGAAACAGAACTTTTCACTATCTGATATTTCCCTCTTGGAAACCCCAAAGAGGCACAGTTGTTGACAGCACATGTTGATCCTTCATTCTGATTTCTAGAGAACTTGGGCTAAGATAAGTTTATTCCAGAATACCTTTTCACTTAAATGAAAAAATTTTTTTGTAAAATTTTTACCCAGACCATTCACTTTCTTATTACTGTATTATTTTTAGTAGCATTATACATGCAGAGCAGAAAACTTGGAAAATGCAGAAAAATATGAAGAACTCATAATCTCATTACCTAGTGATCAATACCTTGAACATCTTGGAGAATTTATTTCCAGTGTTTATTCTTTACATCAGGGAAGGTTATTTTCTGAATCATCTTGGTCCAAGGCAGCCAAACGTATTATTTTCATACTATTTCTTATGCCTGGCAGCGGATCCATTTGCAGATTTTCACATGGGCAGCTTCAACTGGAATAGTATAGTCACAAGTGTATTCTCAGAAATTAATGGACATTCCTAAAGTACCTAACATGCTTTGAATATGTTAGTCATGGATAGATTTTCTAAACACATGTAAACTCGTCTTCTTCTGTCTTCACATGCAATGGCACTAATAATAAGCTCTCACAAGGTTGCTCTGAGAACAATAAAGCATGGAGGAGGGCTGAGTTGAATCACTATAAATAGGAATAGTCATGAGGTTCAGTGGGGAGATGCTAGGCACTTAAATGTGTGTGTGCTTAGTCAGTCCTGTCTGACTATTCGCAATCCCACAGACTGTAGCCATTTCTTCCTCCAGGGGATCTTCCCAACCAGGTTTTGCATTGCAGGCAGATTCTTTACTGTCTGAGCCACCAGGGAAGCCCAGCCACTTAAAGTGGTGATACCAAAATAAAGAATATTCATGCTGGTTTATTGGAAGTTATGCTAGTGTTTTGGGAGACTATGATGTCATTATTAATAACAGACTTTGTGATCAGCTGATTCTGACTTTTCTCTTTATATGTTGTGTGACACTTGGGTATTATTTAACATTTTTAAGTCCCAGCTTTCTCATCTGAAACGTGAGAAGAATAATAGGTATCTTGCAGAATTGTTCATTTATTCAACTAGTATTTGCTCAATGCCAGTTGTTCAACAAATATGTATGCAGTACTGTGCTAATCTTCGGGGCACGTTATAGATCATGTGCATTTGTAAGAAATAAAACAGAAAGGTCTTGTGTGCCCTTTACTAGTCTCCCCAAGGGTTTACCTTAGGTAAACCTAAAGTACAGTGTCACACCAGGACTTTGACATTTTTGCAACCTATCAATCTCATTCAGATTTCCCCAGCTATAATGACCTCAAAATATAAATTTAATTTAAAAAGAGCCCTGCTCAGAGCTAACCAATGTTTTAAAATCAAATAAGGGAAATTTGGATGATGAGGATGGTAGTCATGGTGTCAGTGGTGATTATGATACTGATTACCAATTTGTAGCATCACTGCAAATTCCAAGAGGACTGAGGAGTATTTATACCCTAAAGCTCAGCAAATACTACATGTCAAGTTGGTTTCTGAGTTTGGTTTGTTTTGGTGTTTTTTTTTTTTTTTAAATGTTTTAAACTGTTTTGAGAACTGGCTCCTACACTCTCAGAACTTCCTTTTCCCTTCCCTTAGATAAATCCCCTTAGAATTGTTAGCCTATAAAGGCTGTGAGAAGGTTCCATGGATAGTGGTGGTTTGGTCCTACCCAAACCACCGGAGTAAACCATGTCACCTAATTTTATCAAAAATACTGTTTGAATATTGTTTAAATGTTGCTCTCTTATTGTGCTGATGGGGATTTGGAAATATTTATAAATGCTATTGCCCTGACTGAAAGCCCCCAGAAATGATATTATTGGGAATAACAATCTCCATGTCTTTATAACACGGTAATAATGTTATCATATCTTTATAGAAGCACTGTGCAGTCTACACAGAGTTTTCATGTAATCTCCTTAGGAGAAAGATGGAGCAAAGATAATTTCATTTTGTAGGTGACAGAACAGGCCCACAAAAGTCACATGATTTATTCATTTGCAGGTGACGTGTGGCAGAGCTGGAATTTGAACTTGGGTTTTCTAACTCAAACCTAGTGATTTGCATTAAAGTGCAAATACATTTGCTAAAAATGCTTAAGTTGAGCTAATACGTGATCAAAATCCAGGGCAGTGTTCAGATAGTTGGCCTCTCATGGACTAAATATCCAAATGTTTGACCAAATTGCTTAACTAGTCATCCTTGCATGGTAATATTGCTTTCTAGTTTGTCCACTTTGGGAAACTGTCCTGCACTCTCCTGGACGCTCAAGTTTAAAAGGAAAAGTGGCGGCAAAGAGGTGTTCCCCCCAACACGTGTGATTCAGGAATGCCAGAATGTTGTATTCTGTTTCCCTCATGCCCTCCACACAAATTCCTCCTGGTTCACTGGTGCCTGAAATTCCATAATTTATTGTTTTGGCATAAAGCCAGGAGAAAGGAAGAGACATAAATCTTTTCTTTTCTAGAGCTGACTATGTGCCGGGTACATACTTATTTATTCTCCTCATCAGGCTTATGCATTACTCTCTTTTATAAAAGAAGGAACTGAGGCGCAGAGAAGTTGAGTAATTTTTTCAGGGGCACAAAGCAGGTAAATAGAAGGGATTGTAACTGAACTGGAAGCACGTTAACTCTAAAAGCAATAATTTATCTACTATTCTAGGCTGATATTATGCTAATATGTTTGCTCTACTACTGTAGGAAGTTGGAAACGGAAATGACAACCCTCTCCAGTACTCTTGCCTAGAAAATTCCATGGATGGAGGAGTCTGGTGGGCTACAGTCCATGGGGTTGCAAAAAGTCAGAGGCGACTGAGCGACTTCACTTTCACTTTCACTGAAAGAAGTAACTGCACTCACCAGACAGCATTTATTTCAAAAGCAACAGACTCTGAATTCATGGACTGAACCAGGGAGAAGAAGACCTTCTTTTAGTTTTCTGGGACTGTCAAAACTAAGTGCTACACACCTAGTGTCTTTAAAGCACGGAAGTTTATAATCCTGCAGTTCTGGAGGCTGGAAGGTTGTGATCAAGGTGTCAGCAGGACCATGCACTCTCAAAAGGCTCCAAGGAAGGACCCTGCCTTGACTCCTCTGAGCTTCTGCTTGTTGCTGGCAATTCTTGGGACTCCTTCACATGTGACAGCATAACTCCAACCTCAGCCTTGTTTGCATGCAGTCCTCTTGCCTCCACGCCTTTGTTTCCAAATTCCCCTCTTCTTATAAGGACAGCCATCATGGGATCTACCCAATCCAGTGGAATCTCATCTTAACCTGATTAGATCTGCAAAAATTCTGTTTCAAAATAAGGTCACATTTATAGATTTTGGGTTATAGACATTTCAGGGAGACATGACTTAACCTAGTATAGACCTCGGCTTGTCCTATCTCTTGGCAACTTGCTCTAGGTAGCCAAGAGACCATTTTTCTTTAACCCCTTTGGACAAAATATTTCCAAACATTTAAACATCAAATCTACTGATTCCAGTTGTATTTTTTTAAATAGATGTAGGCCATTCACTGTCTATCAGAAAGGTCTGTGATGGGGTTGGAAGCGTGGCTGAGCTCTCTGACCCTTGGGTTGGCTGTTTTGAGCTTACCCATTTTCTTTCCCTTTATTGTTATTGCTTGTCATTTCTTGTTGATGTTAGCATTTGTGTTTGTGTAAACCCTCTCTCACTTCTATCTTCTGTGAGTTGGAAAGCCAGAACTCCAAGTTCACTATAACTGTAAAATTTAGCTTTACACAGACTTAATAACCGACCAAGGGGCTTCTCTCTCTCTTTTTTTAAACTTTTTATTTTATATTGAAAGTGTAGCTGATTAACAATGTTGTGATAGTTTCAGGTGCACCACAAAGCTATCCAGCCATGCACATACATGTGTCCATTCTCCTTCAAACTCCCCTCCCATCCAGGCTGCCAAGGGGCTTCTCTTGAAACCATGTTGCAAGCAGCATACACAGAATTAAGACAAGATTCTAAAGGCTACTGACTTGGAACTTGTTGAGAAAGCTTGAACTCAACAAAATAGCATCACACTTCATTTGGAAAAGGCTAGAAACAATACTATGTATTGGTATTCTATTCCTTTTAATTAGGGAACAGCTAATAACGTTTCAGGCTTGCAGCTAAGCGTGTGGTCCATGTTTCAGCTATCCGGATGCTTTACCTTTGCGTGTTCTCCCTGTGCTGCTGGCTCTTCTTTTGCGCAGTAAATCTTTCCTGTTTCTTTAAGGCTTGTATCACTAATCACAGCTATATGCCCTTGTTCAAAGCAAGGCCTTGAAGCATGCACATTTCATTAATTGATTTCTTTAAAGGAATTTGCTTCCCTTCGATATACTCCACAAGATGCGGGCTGCCTGCAAGTTAACGGGAATGGTTACACAAGGCTCTGTCCATCTGTCTGTCTGTCCTTCTGTCTCTAATCCAAACATGTTCTTTCCAGGCCTGTCATCTCCACCCCTTTTCTGCTTTCCTGATTCCAACTTATGCATTTCCGTATATCTGAATGGTAGCTGAGTGAGGTGTTGCTGTGTTTACTTAGTCTGATAATGTGTAGAAGCTCAAGTGGTAAAGGAATGTACAGTTCTTATATTACCGAGCCTCGTACACTCAAGTCCATTAACCTCCGGCCCCTTTTCCTGCCAGAATTCAACAAAGGAGAAGTCAAATGTTGAACTCCAGGGTAGGAGGAAATTGACTGTATAAAGGCAGCTTCTTCTAGGCGTAAAACGAGGGCTCAGAGGCTGACCCCATTGGGTCCAGCAATCATTTCTTCTGAGAAGAGGGTCTGTAGACTGTTTTCACTGAGCAAGTTTTAAACTTTTTGCCATTAAATCCGGTTTTGCAGGTGCTGGTCTGGCTCTGGGTAAAACCACGATCATGGCCAAGGTTCACTTGTTGCCTTCACAGCTGCCGTCTGACTCCTCCCCCATCTGACAGTCTCTTCTCGGATCAGGCCCACATGCTCTCGCCCCTTAGACTGCCCCTTGTTTTCCAGATCCCCCTAGTTCTCAAAGCTTAGGCCTGTCCCAGATTCTGTTCCCTCCAGTCAGACCTAGACATTGACACAACCCAGAATCCGGGAATTTTCGAGCTGAAGGAACTTTAGAGATAAATTCAATGGATTAATTTAGTTAAGCATAGGATAGGGGCTACACAAGCATATCTCATTTCATTGTGCTTCTCTTAATTGCATTAGCAGATATTGGTTTGTTTTCTTTTTTAAAAAGATTGAAGGAATGTGGAGACTCAACACTGAGCAAGTCTATTGACACCATTTTTCCAACAGCATTTGCTCACTTCATATCTTGCGTTACATTTTGGTAATTCTCACAATATCTTGAGCTTTCCATTATTAATCTTTATTATTGTGACCTGTGATCAGTCATCTTTGATGTTGTTACTGCAAAAAGATTATGCCTTGCTAAAGGCTCAGATGATGGTTAGCATTTTTTTTAAAGCAATACAGTACTCTTTAGTTAAGAGACATGAATTTGTTAAGATATAGTGCTGTTACACACTCAGTAGACCAGTGTGTGCTTAGTAGCTCAGTCATGTCTGACTCTTTGCAACCCTGTGGACTGTAGCCTGCTAGGCTCCTCTGTCCATGGGATTTCCCAGGCAAGAATACTGGAGTGGGGTGCCATTTCCTCCTCCAGGGAGTCTTCCCAACCCAGGGATTGAACCCACACCCTCTGTGTCTCCTGCATTGCAGACAGATTCTTTATTGCTTGAGCCATCGAGGGAAGCACTTAATAGACTGGAGTATGGTATAAATATAACTTTTATATGTGCTGGGAAACCAAAACAATTTATGTGACTTTCTTTATTGCAATATCCACTTTACTGCAGTGGTCTGGAGTCAATTCCGCAATATCTCTAAAGTATGCCTGTGTGTATGTACACACACACACAGACCATACACACAGACACAATATAGGGATAATATAGTACAGAGGTGGTATGTGGGGGTCCTCCCAATTACTCCATATCAAAGGTTTACTACCTCAAAAGACCTGCTTGGTAAATGATAACACAGCTCAAATGAGCTTATCTCTGGTTCAGTGAGCCAAACCCAAGACATAGCATTATACTGACTAGGAGAGATGAGTGGACCATTATCTTCCTTGGGAATTTTTGTTGTGAGAGTTCACTCGTTATTGATGAGACCACAAACCTCTGTAAAATCTTGGAATTCAGTAATGCTTTGTATTTAGAAATTTTATTTTGAAATAATGAGATAATCACATCTCTTGCAGTTGCATCTAGTACTTCAGGCCATCATTTCACAGAGCCTTACATACTGTAACTATCATTTGTTCCTTGCAAATGGTCTCTTGAGGGAAGTAGTTTTGAAAATTACTGGGCCCAGGGATAAGATGTCAATGTTCCAGGTTATTCAGTGGTTTTGTGTTTGTGTCTTATGCATTTCTCATTTTTAGAGTATTCTTATTTAGTCTTTACACATACAATATGTTGTTGTTCAGTCACCCAGTCGTGTCTGACTCTTTGTGACCCCATGGACTGCAGCACACCAGGCCGCCCTGTGGTTCACCATCTCCTGGAGCTTGCTCAAACCGATGTCCATTGAGCCGGTGATGCCATCCAACCATGCCATACAGTATGTACTTAGCTCATTATGTCTTGCTGTTAATTAGTGAGCATGATGAACTCTACTTTGAGAAATGCTAGATCTTTCTTCACAGACCTGGCCAGGAGCGAGGTATGAGCAGGGCAGTGCAGAGGCTGCGTGGAGCTGAGGGCTGGGGGGTGGGGGTAGTGCCTTCCTGAGTAGTGAGGCATCTCTGGTCCTGGACACCCCATGGCTCCCGGATACGGTTCCCACAACCCAAAAGGAACAGAACTTCCTTTAGACCAAACTCACCCACAGTGAATTCTATTTATCATTCTTTCGTCTCCCTCTAGAATCCTGACAGGGAAAAACACTGCCTTCGGGTTGCTGTGCTGCAAAGTACAACAGCCCACTCTCAGAAGACCATAAATATTTGGAGTTTGAAATGGATTGGGAACTTAAAACACAAAACTCTTAAAGAACTAAAGTTTGGGAACAAGTTAGCCAAGCCCTGCTTTCCTTAAAAGTCATCTGATATGCCTTGTATTAAAGCTGACCTTTTCGTAACAATTTCTGGAGGAAAAATTGTGGTTAGTGACTTTTCCCCCACCTTCTTTTAACATGATAAAGATTCACTCTGTCAGCTGAGCACATACGGTGGGGTGACAGCAGGTTACTTTCTCTGTGGGAGAGAGAAGTGTTAGAGCGAGGCCCTCCGGGGGAGTTCTTGATGCTGGCTATACAGCTTTGACGAAGGCTTAAGCTGAAAGATACATTGAGTTTGAAATACATATTTTACAAGCGGAGGGCGCGGGACGGTGTCCTGGATTCTGGCAGGCATGCATGGAGCATCCTGTCACGCAAGGCAGAGAGCGGGGTTGAACTCATGCCTCAGATCCCTTGCTAGGGGAGATCCTCTCATTCACCCTCAGGAGCAAAATCACAGAACTCCTAAGACCTGTCCAGACGACAAGTCAGCTCTCTCAGTCTGGGGAGGGCAAAGAATAATGCTACAGAGATAAAGAGAGGAAGAAAGAGAGAGAGGAAGACAGAGGAGGGAAAGAAGCAAGGGAAAGAAAAAGAAAGGATGGAGGCAGAGAGAGACAGAGAAAGAGAGGAACAAAGAAAGAAAAGGCAATTCATTTGAGTGTCATTTGCTGAAGTTTTAAAACTCTCTCCTCCATCATCTGATAGGAAAATCTGAGAGCAATTATGTTGTAGGAAGGGGAGTCCCCCTCTAGGGCCCCAAGAGCGGGCTCTTGTCTAACACTGGGAAAAGAATCGTCTGAGGAGACAAGTGCTGACAAAGCAAGAGACGTTATTGGAAGAAGGCATCCAGGCGGAGAGCAGCAGGGTAAGGGAAGCCAGGAGAACTGCTCTGCCACGTGGCTTGCCGTCTTGGGTTTTATGGTGATGGGATTAGTTTCCGGGTTGTCTTTGGCCAATCATTCTGACTCAGAGTCCTTCTTGGTGGTGCATGCATCGCCCAGCCAAGATGGATGCCAGAGAGAGGGATTCTGGGAGGTGGACGGACACGCGGTGTCTCCTTTTGACCTTTCCCAAACTCTTCCGGTTGGTGGTGACTTATAAGTTCCCTGTTCCTCATGTCGTAAAACAACTGATGCAGATGTTTACTAGAGAGCCTGGCCAGGGCAGGCGGCTTCAGTCAGTGTGCTTCCCCTAACAATTCCAGCAGTGGTTTGGTTTGTCCTGTGTAGACCATAGTTCTCAAGGCCATGGGCAGAATGGATGATGGGGTCAAAGGCAGGGCCTTGGTCTTAGATTGTCCTGTCCTTGGGGGCAGCCAGGAAGAGGAGGGAAGGAGACCAGGGATGGAGTCAGGGCTGGGCTCCAGGCTGGGGAAGAGTGATGCTGGCAGATGTGAAATCAAGCTCTTCCGACTTTCAAAGCAAAACTGTTCTTGTTTCTTTAAATCACATCCTCTGGCCGAAGACCACTATCGAAAGCAAGGCTAGCTCAAACTTTAGGTCATGGATTAACCCCACTGGGTTATTAATATTTTTAACATTTCATAGAGGGGATATTTGACAACCAACGTCAAGGGCAGATCCCAAAGGAAAGAGAAAGCCAGGAGACATCACAAAAGCACCTTCCCCAGAGATGTGAAAGCAGACAGGTAGCTCTGACCATTCCCGCCTTGTATTTGTGTATTTGGTTATTTCAGGTCCTTTTTACCAATGGCACCCCACTCCAGTACTCTTGCCTGGAAAAATCCCACGGACGGAGGAGCCTGGTGGGCTGCAGTCCATGGAGTTGCTAAGAGTCAGACATGACTGAGCGACTTCACTTTCACTTTTCACTTTTGTGCATTGGAGAAGGAAATGGCAACCCACTCCAGTGTTCTTGCCTGGAGAATCCCAGGGACGGGGGAGCCTGGTGGGCTGCCGTCTATGGGGTCGCACAGAGTCGGACACGACTGAAGTGACTTAGCAGCAGTAACAGCGGGGCACCAGGCTCTTTCTCCATCCTTCACCTCTGACTCTGGGCAGCTTCTCCACTAACTGCCCCCACCCTGTTGCCTTGAAGATAGCTCTGGTTCCAGGCTCCAAACGCAGAAGGACAAGTTCCCAAGAGTACAAAGAGACAAAAGAATTGGAAAGAATAGCTCCAGGGATCTGTTCGGATCTGAGTCTGGAAGTAAAGACAGTTGTTGGCCTGACACTAGCAAAGTGGTTTTCTTTTAAATTACCTTATGATTAGGCTTGCCCAGTTTAGCGCATAAAATAGGATGCGGTGATACACACTACAACATGGATAAACAATGAAGCCATGCTAAGTGCAAGAAACTGGTCACGAAAGATCACGTATTGTATCGTATGAGTCCTTATATGTGAAATGTCCAAAATGGGCAAGTTTTGTAAAGACAGGAAGTAAATTAGTGGTTGCCTAGGGCTGTGGAAAAAGGAACTGGGGAAAGGAGTGACTGATAATGACTACAGGGTTTCTTTTCTGGGTGATAAAATGTTTTTAAAAGTAGATTGTGGTGGTGGTTGTGTAACTCTGAATAAACTAAAAACCACTGAATTGTACACAAAGCTCTGGAATTTTGTGATACATGACTTTCTCAATAAAGCTGTTTTTAAGCATATAGGATGCCAAGTTAAATTTGAATTTGTGGCCCTAACTGCAAAATTTTAGTATATCCTATGCAATATTTCTCAAGAGGCGGGTCAGGTGGTCTGGTATTCCCATCTCTTTCAGAATTTTCCACAGTTTTTTGTGATCCACACAGTCAAAGGCTTTGGCATAGTCAATAAAGAAGAAATAGATGTTTTTCTGGAACTCTCTTGCTCTTTCGATGATCCAGCGGATGTTGGCAGTTTGATCTCTGGTTCCTCTGCCTTTTCTAAAACCAGCTTGAACATCTGGAAGTTCATGATTCACGTATTGTAGAAGCTAGGCTTGGAAAATTTTGAGCATTACTTTACTAGTGTGTGAGATGAGTGCAATTGTGCGGTAGTTTGAGCATTCTTTGGCATTGCCTTTCTTTGGGATTGGAATGAAAACTGACCTTTTCCAGTCCTGTGGCCACTGCTGAGTTTTCCAAATTTGCTGGCATATTGAGTGCAGCACTTCCACAGCATCATCTTTCAGGATTTGAAATAGCTCAACTGGAATTCCTGCCTGCCTCTTGAGAAACCTATATGCAGATCAGGAAGCAACAGTTAGAACTGGACATGGAACAAAAGACTGGTTCCAAATAGGAAAAAGAGTACGTCAAGGCTGTATATTGTCACCCTGCTTACTTAATTTATATGCAGAGTACATCATGAGAAACACTGGGCTGGAAGAAGCACAAGCTGGAATCAAGATTGCCGGGAGAAATATCAATAACCTCACATATGCAGACGACACCACCCTTATGGCAGAAAGTGAAGAGGAACTAAAAATCCTCTTGATGAAAGTGAAAGTGGAGAGTGAAAAAGCTGGCTTAAAGCTCAACATTCAGAAAATGAAGATCATAGCATCTGGTCCCATCACTTCATGGGAAATAGATGGGGAAACAGTGGAAACAGTGTCAGACTTTATTTTTTGGGGCTCCAAAATCACTGCAGATGGTGACTGCAGCCATGAAATTAAAAGACGCTTACTCCTTGGAAGGAAAGTTATGACCAACCTAGATAGCATATTCAAAAGCATATTCATAATTCAAAAACATTACTTTGCCGACTAAGGTCCGTCTAGTCAAGGCTATGGTTTTTCCTGCGGTCATGTATGGATGTGAGAGTTGGACTGTGAAGAAGCTGAGCGCCAAAGAACTGATGCTTTTGAACTGTGGTGTTGGAGAAGACTCTTGAGAGACCCTTGGACTGCAAGGAGGTCCAACCAGTCCATTCTGAAGGAGATCAGTCCTGGGTGTTCACTGGAAGGAATGATGCTGAAGCTGAAACTCCCGTACTTTGGCCACCTCATGAGAAGAGTTGACTCATTGGAAAAGACTCTGATGCTGGGAGGGATTGGGGGCAGGAGGAGAAGGGGACAACAGAGGATGAGA